>NC_135505.1:152642996-152647248 GCF_052857255.1 Amblyomma americanum | reverse complement strand
TAACCTAACCTAACCTAACCTAACCTAACCTAACCTAACCTAACCTAACCTAACCTAACCTAACCTAACCTAACCTAACCTAACCTAACCTAACCTAACCTAACCTAACCTAACCTAACCTAACCTAACCTAACCTAACCTAACCTAACCTAACCTAACCTAACCTAACCTAACCTAACCTAACCTAACCTAACCTAACCTAACCTAACCTAACCTAACCTAACCTAACCTAACCTAACCTAACCTAACCTAACCTAACCTAACCTAACCTAACCTAACCTAACCTAACCTAACCTAACCTAACCTAACCTAACCTAACCTAACCTAACCTAACCTAACCTAACCTAACCTAACCTAACCTAACCTAACCTAACCTAACCTAACCTAACCTAACCTAACCTAACCTAACCTAACCTAACCTAACCTAACCTAACCTAACCTAACCTAACCTAACCTAACCTAACCTAACCTAACCTAACCTAACCTAACCTAACCTAACCTAACCTAACCTAACCTAACCTAACCTAACCTAACCTAACCTAACCTAACCTAACCTAACCTAACCTAACCTAACCTAACCTAACCTAACCTAACCTAACCTAACCTAACCTAACCTAACCTAACCTAACCTAACCTAACCTAACCTAACCTAACCTAACCTAACCTAACCTAACCTAACCTAACCTAACCTAACCTAACCTAACCTAACCTAACCTAACCTAACCTAACCTAACCTAACCTAACCTAACCTAACCTAACCTAACCTAACCTAACCTAACCTAACCTAACCTAACCTAACCTAACCTAACCTAACCTAACCTAACCTAACCTAACCTAACCTAACCTAACCTAACCTAACCTAACCTAACCTAACCTAACCTAACCTAACCTAACCTAACCTAACCTAACCTAACCTAACCTAACCTAACCTAACCTAACCTAACCTAACCTAACCTAACCTAACCTAACCTAACCTAACCTAACCTAACCTAACCTAACCTAACCTAACCTAACCTAACCTAACCTAACCTAACCTAACCTAACCTAACCTAACCTAACCTAACCTAACCTAACCTAACCTAACCTAACCTAACCTAACCTAACCTAACCTAACCTAACCTAACCTAACCTAACCTAACCTAACCTAACCTAACCTAACCTAACCTAACCTAACCTAACCTAACCTAACCTAACCTAACCTAACCTAACCTAACCTAACCTAACCTAACCTAACCTAACCTAACCTAACCTAACCTAACCTAACCTAACCTAACCTAACCTAACCTAACCTAACCTAACCTAACCTAACCTAACCTAACCTAACCTAACCTAACCTAACCTAACCTAACCTAACCTAACCTAACCTAACCTAACCTAACCTAACCTAACCTAACCTAACCTAACCTAACCTAACCTAACCTAACCTAACCTAACCTAACCTAACCTAACCTAACCTAACCTAACCTAACCTAACCTAACCTAACCTAACCTAACCTAACCTAACCTAACCTAACCTAACCTAACCTAACCTAACCTAACCTAACCTAACCTAACCTAACCTAACCTAACCTAACCTAACCTAACCTAACCTAACCTAACCTAACCTAACCTAACCTAACCTAACCTAACCTAACCTAACCTAACCTAACCTAACCTAACCTAACCTAACCTAACCTAACCTAACCTAACCTAACCTAACCTAACCTAACCTAACCTAACCTAACCTAACCTAACCTAACCTAACCTAACCTAACCTAACCTAACCTAACCTAACCTAACCTAACCTAACCTAACCTAACCTAACCTAACCTAACCTAACCTAACCTAACCTAACCTAACCTAACCTAACCTAACCTAACCTAACCTAACCTAACCTAACCTAACCTAACCTAACCTAACCTAACCTAACCTAACCTAACCTAACCTAACCTAACCTAACCTAACCTAACCTAACCTAACCTAACCTAACCTAACCTAACCTAACCTAACCTAACCTAACCTAACCTAACCTAACCTAACCTAACCTAACCTAACCTAACCTAACCTAACCTAACCTAACCTAACCTAACCTAACCTAACCTAACCTAACCTAACCTAACCTAACCTAACCTAACCTAACCTAACCTAACCTAACCTAACCTAACCTAACCTAACCTAACCTAACCTAACCTAACCTAACCTAACCTAACCTAACCTAACCTAACCTAACCTAACCTAACCTAACCTAACCTAACCTAACCTAACCTAACCTAACCTAACCTAACCTAACCTAACCTAACCTAACCTAACCTAACCTAACCTAACCTAACCTAACCTAACCTAACCTAACCTAACCTAACCTAACCTAACCTAACCTAACCTAACCTAACCTAACCTAACCTAACCTAACCTAACCTAACCTAACCTAACCTAACCTAACCTAACCTAACCTAACCTAACCTAACCTAACCTAACCTAACCTAACCTAACCTAACCTAACCTAACCTAACCTAACCTAACCTAACCTAACCTAACCTAACCTAACCTAACCTAACCTAACCTAACCTAACCTAACCTAACCTAACCTAACCTAACCTAACCTAACCTAACCTAACCTAACCTAACCTAACCTAACCTAACCTAACCTAACCTAACCTAACCTAACCTAACCTAACCTAACCTAACCTAACCTAACCTAACCTAACCTAACCTAACCTAACCTAACCTAACCTAACCTAACCTAACCTAACCTAACCTAACCTAACCTAACCTAACCTAACCTAACCTAACCTAACCTAACCTAACCTAACCTAACCTAACCTAACCTAACCTAACCTAACCTAACCTAACCTAACCTAACCTAACCTAACCTAACCTAACCTAACCTAACCTAACCTAACCTAACCTAACCTAACCTAACCTAACCTAACCTAACCTAACCTAACCTAACCTAACCTAACCTAACCTAACCTAACCTAACCTAACCTAACCTAACCTAACCTAACCTAACCTAACCTAACCTAACCTAACCTAACCTAACCTAACCTAACCTAACCTAACCTAACCTAACCTAACCTAACCTAACCTAACCTAACCTAACCTAACCTAACCTAACCTAACCTAACCTAACCTAACCTAACCTAACCTAACCTAACCTAACCTAACCTAACCTAACCTAACCTAACCTAACCTAACCTAACCTAACCTAACCTAACCTAACCTAACCTAACCTAACCTAACCTAACCTAACCTAACCTAACCTAACCTAACCTAACCTAACCTAACCTAACCTAACCTAACCTAACCTAACCTAACCTAACCTAACCTAACCTAACCTAACCTAACCTAACCTAACCTAACCTAACCTAACCTAACCTAACCTAACCTAACCTAACCTAACCTAACCTAACCTAACCTAACCTAACCTAACCTAACCTAACCTAACCTAACCTAACCTAACCTAACCTAACCTAACCTAACCTAACCTAACCTAACCTAACCTAACCTAACCTAACCTAACCTAACCTAACCTAACCTAACCTAACCTAACCTAACCTAACCTAACCTAACCTAACCTAACCTAACCTAACCTAACCTAACCTAACCTAACCTAACCTAACCTAACCTAACCTAACCTAACCTAACCTAACCTAACCTAACCTAACCTAACCTAACCTAACCTAACCTAACCTAACCTAACCTAACCTAACCTAACCTAACCTAACCTAACCTAACCTAACCTAACCTAACCTAACCTAACCTAACCTAACCTAACCTAACCTAACCTAACCTAACCTAACCTAACCTAACCTAACCTAACCTAACCTAACCTAACCTAACCTAACCTAACCTAACCTAACCTAACCTAACCTAACCTAACCTAACCTAACCTAACCTAACCTAACTCTAACCTAACCTAACCTAACCTAACCTAACCTAACCTAACCTAACCTAACCTAACCTAACCTAACCTAACCTAACCTAACCTAACCTAACCTAACCTAACCTAACCTAACCTAACCTAACCTAACCTAACCTAACCTAACCTAACCTAACCTAACCTAACCTAACCTAACCTAACCTAACCTAACCTAACCTAACCTAACCTAACCTAACCTAACCTAACCTAACCTAACCTAACCTAACCTAACCTAACCTAACCTAACCTAACCTAACCTAACCTAACCTAACCTAACCTAACCTAACCTAACCTAACCTAACCTAACCTAACCTAACCTAACCTAACCTAACCTAACCTAACCTAACCTAACCT
>NC_135505.1:152595496-152640496 GCF_052857255.1 Amblyomma americanum | reverse complement strand
ACCTAACCTAACCTAACCTAACCTAACCCAACCCAACCCAACCTAACCTAACCTAACCTAACCTAACCTAACCTAACCTAACCCAACCCAACCTAACCTAACCTAACCTAACCCAACCCAACCCAACCCAACCCAACCTAACCTAACCCAACCTAACCTAACCCAACCCAACCTAACCTAACCTAACCTAACCCAACCCAACCCAACCCAACCCAACCCAACCCAACCTAACCTAACCCAACCCAACCCAACCCAACCCAACCTAACCTAACCTAACCTAACCCAACCTAACCCAACCTAACCTAACCCAACCTAACCCAACCCAACCTAACCCAACCTAACCTAACATAACCTAACATAACCCAACCAAACCTAACCTAACCCAACCTAACCCAACCCAAGCCAACCCAACCTAACCTAACCCAACCCAACCTAACCCAACCCAACCTAACCCAACCCAACCTAACCCGACCCAACCCAACCCGACCCAAACCGACCCAACCTAATTCAACCCAACCCAACCTAACCTAACCCCAGCCAACCCAACCCAACCTAACCTTACCGAAAACAACTCGACCCGACCCAACCAACCCAACCCGACCCCACCTAGCCTATTGTCTGAAAGCCATATATTTATACTGAAAACGTTAACAATCCTCGCTTAAGCACAAGGAAACCAGACATGAACATAATACTCCACGACTCTGCATTCCCTATGCATTCGTAAAATGCTATCTTTCAGAATTTACTGCAAGCTACATACTTCTGCTTAAACCATAGAAACAATACAGATCTGGCCAAATATCACTATCGAATCAGAACTCTACTGTATATAAACCGATGGTGTCATACCAACGCGAAGATCTAACACTTCAGATTCCTAAATATAATATTTATAAACACATATTTTCATACCCATATTCTAAGCACTTACCCTTCACATATCTATGTTGACTACACATCCATAAACGCACGCTCGCAGTCCTGTAGGGAAAACACGTATATCTAACGACCTTTCAGTCTTGTGTAAACAGCATGTATATCTTCTTATAACGATGACAATGACCTTTTAATAGCAAAACAAGAACAAATGTGCACTTTCGATATTCAAGTCAACTTTGGCTATGCATGCATGGATGCAATCTCCCACATCTGCGTGAAAAGCATATATTTGTCCTTGATACGATGACAAATATAGTTTTAAAAACTAGCAGGATCTGAACCCCTTCTATTCTCACTCTGTGTTAGATAAGCTTGTTTTAGCGCAATCATATAATTTCTTGAGAAGCACGCATTTGTGCTGCAAACGATATGAAATGTCATTTCAGAGTGGAGCAACCGAGATCTCAACACTAATTTCGATTAACAACTCTACTGCCAGAAGTGTTTAAAAAGCACGTATTTGTGCTGATCTTCGATCGGGGTACTGGCAAATTGCCGTAGATGAAAAGGACCGTGAAAAGACCGCCTTCGTGACGCCTGATGGCTTATACCAATTTAAAGTCATGCCAGCCGGGTGTCCTGCAGCGGGTAGACGACGACGACGACATTGAGCGAGTGAACAAGTGGACGAGGAAGAAGACGAGAACTCATCTCTGGCTGTGTTCTGAGTGCCGCCCGTAGCTGTTCATTCGTTTTTGTAAATAACTGTAAATATATTCTTTCCCGCAACAATATTATTGCCTCCAACAAGGGAGCATAAATTGAGGCTCCTGATACCACAACATTGCAAAAAAATACCTCACGGGATACATTTCCACTTCTAGAGAACCAGCTACACCAAGTAACAATGCTTAATCCCATCCGCAATGCTGCCTCCGTAGGAATCTGCATACAAAGCTGGCATTAGCGATGAACCTCGTTTCTCCATATGTTTAGAAAAACTGACAATGACCTACACAAACAATAACCACAAACGAACTTTGCACTGCAAGAACAGAATAAGTTAGTGCATTCGTTGAATGAAGGAAGGAAACGATTCAATCCATTGCTATAGAAAGCACTTTCCTTCCAGTACTAGCTCCATAAAGCAGAAAAACACATATCATTGCAATGGGATCCAGCATATTGTAGCAAACTTGCAAGGCAGTGGACACTTGAGTGATCCTTTCATTTCCTTAGAGATCATATGAATTATTCGTTTAAGGCAATAGGAGCTACACTTGGGCTTTGACACTAGTGCCCACATACAACCTGCACAAATCCATTCATCACAATAACTCAAGACTTGAAAAACTTAACCCAAAATTGCAGTTAGGAAAAAAAGGAAACTAAAGCTGAGGTCAGTAAAAAGGATCACGCCCTAAACGTTGTGGTGCATCAATTAAAATCTAACGGCTGCTACAAAGACAAGAAACTGTCAACAGCTCTTCAAAACTGTTAACATAGTAACAATTAAGAAATCACCATCAAAATGCACAGTGTATGAAAGAGATACGCTATTTAAAAAAAGAACATCATAGTTCTATGTGTATAAGGCTTATTGAAAAATGAGACTCATACAATGAACTGCACTTTCATTTGCTAATCCATCTGCAAGATGTGCTCTAGGTCCAAACCACATTTACATTTTTTGGAAGCGCAAAATACCCGGATACAGAAAACACATGTGCACAGGACAAAGCACTCTACGTATTTCGTGGCTAAAAAAAATGTAAGTTTATACCACACTCTTCCAGCTTCCAATTTCAACCCAAACCCCTTAGAGAAAATCTCGACACAATCGCCGCGCGGTCAAGCGTTAAGGTCAACCCGGCTAAAAAAACACAAAATTGAATCTCCAGCTGGCTGTTTAAAAGCATTGCTTTGCAGCTAGACTACCTGCCGAATTAAGAGAAGGCTCCATATGCGCGAAAAAGAACAAGCGACGCGCTGAGGCGGCGCGGCTAAGACGACCGCCGTTCGCTCTGTAGCTCGGTAGGGAGACGCGCTCGGTGGGACTCTAGCACAAACCAAGCACGACAGACCAAGAGCTATGGATCCCAAACAATGACCCTCTTAACGTCTCCGATTTCCCGCATGACTCATCCTCGCTGCGCCCCTCTTCTCGAAACCGACCGGCTCAGGTAGCCGATGGCGGCGGCTCATTTCGCCGCCTTCGTGTCTCCGCTAGCGAGCAGCGCAGCGCCGACAGGCGAGACACGCTACTTGCACCAGCGGAGATCTCCTTTCGTTCGTACAGAGCTTGCAGGGTGCGCCGGCGTTCGAAGCAAGGCCTTTCTATAACACGAGCACTATTTAGACGAACAAAGTTTCGCTTTCTCATTCGCAAAAGCTGCGCACTTCTTCCGTGGGCGCGAAGGGCCAGCGTTACACACGACAGCATTGAAGTCAGACGGTCTCTAATAATGTTATTCTGAATGCATACGTACCTTGAAAAACAGAAGGACGTTTGCAGCCCAAAGGTATGCATCCAGCACGGCATGGCCCACGTTAAACGTCTTCGGAACACCGCTAACAGCACCAGGCGCTTCCCGCCGCCTTGACCGCCACAAACGAAACGACGCTGCTGCGCATGCGCCGCTCACTCCGCGCGCGCGAGCGCGCCGTAGCGCAGCTGCGAGCTCTATTTCTCCGCGAAAGAATGAACTTCGACAAAGTGTAGCATACTTCTTGCTTTTTTTTAAGCAGATATAGCGCGTCTCGTCTGCATGATGTGTTTGAATTGTTTTCTCATAGGGCCCTGCTCACGTGCGAAGATTCAAATGCTAAAAGTTTAATTGCCCGTTTTAACAGTAACGTATCAGAAGCGATTTTGAAGTGAGACCTATCGCTGCGCCGCGACACAGACTCACGGGGCTTGCCACGTTCGGCTTTTTCCCGTAAATGAACGGAAATTTCTAACAGTGCACCGCGCCTGCGACAGAGAAAAAAGTCTGTATTAAAGAAAAAATTGGCTGTGGTTTAACTCTGATTCGTTTCCTCGGCACGTCGTCTACGCAGCTTCTCACTCTGACGGTGTCGAGAACTCAAACCGGTCTCCTCCGCATTTGAAGAGTCACTCCAGGACATGGCACGACTTCTTCTAGCCGCATCTTTGTAACGACGCTTCTCGAGTCGTGCGGCGCGTTCTTCTGGTGTCTCGAGCGCGTTGTCTCTTCCTCGCTTCGTTCTGTCGTTGTTGCGTCTCTTTCGCGCTCTCCATAACGACTACAATACTGCTGCTGCTACTGCTGCTGCTGCTACTGCTGCTGCTGCTGCTGATAGGAAGAAAGAAAAGGAAAGTGCACGGGCCTACCTACTGGCTCAAGCCGAGCCAGGCTCGCTGCCGCGTGCTGAAAGTAGGAGAGTTAAAAGGATAGCAGAGCAAAGACAGAAAGAAAAGGCGCGAGCTAATAATCGACCCCGGGCCTGTCCGTGGCAGTGTGCTTCAAGCAAAGCACTCTGCCATATTCCAAAAATAAGTTTAATATTTTGGATCCAAGATATTAAACAATAGACTGAGGCGAAGCGCATATATATATATATATATATATATATATATATATATATATATATATATATATATATATATACTCCCCGTGAGGCGACACCTCCTCTCCCTCTACCCTAGCGGAGCACATCTGGTGGAGCGACGGCAGTGGCGTCGACGGCGGCGCCATGTGTTGGAGCCCGGAGGAGGAGGAGGAGGAGGAAAGACAGGGAGGTTAACCAGAAGAATAGCCGGTTTGCTACCTTGCACGGGGGGAAAGGGGTGAGGGAAGAAAAAGATGGAGAAAAGACAGTTGCAGGAAATTAAACTCACTAAGCAGAGTCACAGCGTTCAGTGAAGTCACAGCCTATCGTCAGGTCAGAAGTCCTCAAAAAGCGGAGCAGTGCCTTGGAGGCCTTCACCGCCGATGACCGCCGCGGCTAGTGGAAGAAAATCTTGGTTTCACTCAGTGGGCGCAGGTGTAGATGCTCCAGTGCACGGCAGAGAGACTGTCTTTCGGCGTTGTAGGCAGGGCATTCACAAAGAATATGGGCTATAAAGTCTCATCACACCCGCGGATGGCACATGCAGGGCTGTCAGCCATACCTATTAAGGAGTAGTGCTTGGTGAATGCTACACCAAGCCACAGGCGACACAACAAAGTTGCTTCACGTCGTGGTAGGCCGGATGGAAGCCGATGCTTCAGATGTTGGTCCAAGGTTTTTAAACGCGAATGAGAGAATTGGCCTAAATTCCACGCGGCAATCGTGATGTCCCGCGACAGTGGTCTAAGCCTACCCGCTGCGTCGGCTCTCGAAATGGGGATGGACACACAATCGTAGTAAAGTTTTCGGTTTAAAACATGGTACTGCAAGTCACTTTATTCTTGAAACAGTTGTAACCATGTGCATGACACAAAATCACAGAAAGATTAAACTTGAAAATTTGCTGTTCTCTTGACTTTGATCGCCCCATTTTGTTCAAATTATTTCCTAATAACGTTTCTATTTTGCGTCATATGATTACTTACCATGCGTTAGAATGATCCGTGGTTTCAGTTCTGTGCTGCTTTGCATCCGCTTTGAGCTTTGCAGACATCATTGCGTGGAAAAAATGCGTCTACGAAAACCCACAGTGTGGAGGTCACGTCACTTCCACTTTCAACTTTGGAAGAACTCAGGTTGCAAATGATGCGGGAGATTGTTCGTAGTAGTTCAGGAAACTCTGGTAGCTGTCTGTCCCGTAGCCGACCTGCACGATCGAGAAAAAAAATTAGGAGATGCTGTCGAGCTAATTGGTTCTTATTTTGCAAAACCACAACCGACTTGCGCAAATTGACGACACACAGTAAGGAGACAGGATGAGTACGAGAAGGCATAAAGTTGCATATGAGTGTTCCTGAAGTTCATAATAAAACTAGGCATTCAATATACCGGGCGTGTAAACGAGTGCTTACAGTAGTCCTTAAACATAGGCGTTATGAGGTATCAAATAGTTCGCTTTTGTGGCTCAGTAAAACCAGTTGTGGCGCATGTCACAAAACAGGTGAACCACGTTAATTGTAATAGCTAGTTATCTAAACTTCAATAAGCAGTTCTTGAGCTGTATGAATTAAATGCCTGACTGTAATTATAGTGCAAAAAAACAGCGCGAACAAACGGGGACTAGACGAAGAATACACAGGAACAAGCGCTTATCTATCCTGTTGTAATTATAGATCTCTAGCTAGGGGTTAGTGATATACTTATTATTTTCTAGAACTTAAGAACGCGATCGCGCTCGGTGCTTTAGCCCAGGAAATCCAAGTCATTCAGCGGCGCCATTGAAAAACTTCCTAATCGCTTGCGCTCACCTGACTCTCTGCTATTCCCGCCTCCCTCCCCGTACAATCGCTTTTTCCATTGCGACGTCACTTTAAATTCACACACGTTGCTCTACAAAGAGTGAAACCAGATACAAGTGAAATGTACCTGAGCTGTATGCTGTATGCCTTATTTCAAAGCAGATATGCTGTTTGCATTCAATTTTTAGACTGGCGTTTTTCGCTTACGACAACCACACGAAATCTCCAACGTAATATTTACCGGGAAACACATGAGGGGGGAAGGAACGTGCTTCGCATTGTTTGAGGCGCCGTTACCATACATTATGTGGTTTGCACTTCACACGTGGCGAAGCAGCCGCAAACCTAATGTTTACAGGAACGTGTAGTTGTAATTGTCGGCACCGCGCGTCAGAAATATTCGTTCCCTTACGGCGCGGTTTGGGTGCCCACCGAGATATGTGATACAGGCGTCATTTCCTTTCCTTAAAACGAATTTTTTAAATTTCGTTTTCCTTGCCGTACGGAGCGGTTCTGGTGTCCACCAAGATATGTTTCATTTCTTTAAATTGTGCAACGGGCAAGGCGTCCGCCCAACGGCCGATGGCGTTCCGTGGACCTCTTGGCAACGCTGCAACACGCTGTCGCGTCGCGCTCTTAAAGACGAAGCTTAAGCGTCGTCCAATTTTTTATCCTTTTTTTACTTTTTATTTTTTAGCCATTTATGCCACCACCGTTATAATACATTATGCGGTTTGTACTTCACACGATGAATTCGAATGACGTGAACCCCTTTCGAAGCATCTGCAAACCTAATGTTGACCGGAACGCGTCGGACGGCATTCCCATTGTTCACACGCGCCATATCATCCCTCATGTGGTTTTGACGCTTTTTTGTGGTTTTTCTTTAGCCTGGCGTTTTTTTCTGACGATGATGTCGACACGAAAAATTTCCTTGTAGTGTAGAGGTATACAGCTTCGCTGTAAAAAAAAAAATGGAGTGTAGGCAGGGAGTCGAGCCAGGCCCTTTGGCGTTCTAGATGGGGACACGACGGCTAGACGTTCGAACATGAATAAAGGCGCGTCTAGGGAATGCATGGGTTTCTAGAAACGTATCTTCGATATCTGTATTGAGGATTAAGTGAGTATCATGCATTTCCGGTAAATTTCATCTGTGCTTGGCGTGCAGTCGTAGCTTCATCGCGTGGCACCCATTGAAACCCCCCTTCGCCATGCACGGCGTTGGCCCGGCAGATGTCCTGCGCGTAGGCGACCGTTCTGCGTCGGAGTGATGTCGTTCGTTTCTGAACAGATGTGATGGAACTTTAACTGCCGCGGTGGCTCAGTGGTTAAGGCACTAGTCTACTGATCCGGAGTACCCGGGTTCGAATCCAACTGCGGCGGCCGCGTTTCCATGGAGGCGAGACGCAAAAGGCGCCCGTGTGCTGTGCGCTCTCAGTGCATGTTTAAGGTCCCCAGGTGGTCGAAATTAGTCCGGAGGCCTCATCAACGACACCTCTTTCTCCCTTTCTTCTTTCACGCCCTTCTTTATCCCTTCCTTACGGTGCGGTGCAGGTGTCCACCGAGATATCTGAGACAGTTACTGCGCCATTTCCTTTCCTCAAAACCCAATTTTCAAAATGGAGCCGTTTACGAGTGCTAGTGTGGAGAAGCGTCTGTGTTGAT
This sequence comes from Amblyomma americanum, assembly GCF_052857255.1. Lineage (NCBI taxonomy): Eukaryota > Metazoa > Arthropoda > Arachnida > Ixodida > Ixodidae > Amblyomma > Amblyomma americanum. The sequence continues at coordinate 152,632,577 of NC_135505.1, read as the reverse complement.
TTCAGATGGCTCCTAGAGACTGAGCTATTTGTCCATCGGCCAAGGCGATGGGGTTCCGTGGACTCCCTGGCAGCGCTGCAACACGCTGTCGCGTTCCACTCAAAGGCGAAGGTTAAGCGTTTTCCAATCTTTTTAAGGCGAAAGCCTTTCTTGGCTCATGATGGACGAAAGCTGTAGATGGAAGTTGTAGACGTAAGTTTGTGAGCGGAAGTTGGTGGACAGAAGTTATCCACACGAGCTGTCAAACATAAGTTGTGTGGTAAATAACACAAAAATGTAAAAGCTGATTAAGCAACAATTTTTAAGCAACGTATATGTAATGAGATAAAGAAACCAGAAATTGAAATAATGAAAACAAAAGTAAGAATAAATGAATAAAAGATAAAGAACAACATAAAAGAACATTTAAGAAAGAAAAACAAAAATTACACGAAATAAGCGAAAATGAAAAATTAAGGAATTAAGGTTTTTGTGGAAAGGAAATGGCGCAGTGTCTGTCTCATATATCGCTGGACACCTGAACCGCGCCGTAAGGGAAGGGATAAAGGAGGGAGTGAAAGAAGAAAGAGGTGCCGTAGTGGAGAGCTCCGCAATTATTTCGACCACCTGGGGATCTTTAACGTGCACTGACATCGTACAGCACACGGGCGCCTTAGCGTTTTGCCTCCATAAAAGCGCAGCTGCCGCGGTCGCGTTCGATCCCAGAAACTCCGGATCAGTAGCCGAGCGCCCTAACCACTGAGCCACCGCGGCGGGTCTGCTAAGGAGACTTAAGTGCAATCCTGTAATTTTTATTTCTGTCTTTAAACTGCTATTTACAGATAAAAGCAATACGAAAACGAACACAGTCTGTGCGCAAAATGACCTATGTTATGAGAATTTGAGCAAAAACTGTTTTCCAGTCACGTGGATGAAATATTTAACATTTCCTGAAATTGAAACCTTTTACTGTGCACCTGGTAATTTTGCCACTTCCTGTGCATCATGGCTTTCCCCCGTGTTTCTTTTTTTTTACTTTACACTTCTTCATAAGAACAAGCTTAATGGTTGCAATGTGAGCTATACGTTTCAGGCGCCTTCCGACAAATGGGCTCAGTTGAAATTCCAAGCATGTCTAATCTGCTAAGCTTGCGGGATATCTGTTTTTCTGAAGACCTAAAGTTCAGCCGCTCACATTTTCCAGATTAACCCATCTTTCGTTGTGCTGCTGCTCTCTGATTTTAACCACTTGCTGCTGCTGGCTGCTTTGGGCCTCCGGAGTGCTTCCTGGGTCGCTGTCCGGAACAGTCGCCACAGGCACATTTACCACCTTGTCAGCTTCATCAAGAAGGCCCTGGAGGGCATAAATGTACTCGATAGCCTTGTGCAGCGTCTTGACCTGCGGATACGTAAGGAACTGCGGTTAATGTGAAGGCTTCAGTGCGTGTTGTGATGAGTTAACGCGGAGCAACGGAAGAAAACTAAGCCAATTGCTGCGCGCCCAGTTTCCATTACAAATACTCACGTCGTATTGCGCATATGTTGCAACGTGCAGGACTTGGGCTATTCTTTTATGCTTCTTCTACCACGGTTAATGCTAAAGAAATGGATAGCAATCAAAAGCGTTCTAAGTTCGCAGGGCCTCTGAACCTCGCAACAGCGTGACAGCAAAGCCCGGAAACTGTTCGTCCAAATCAGAATTTAACCTTGTTTTTTTTTAACAAAAGGTTGTACGCTGAGCGTTTATGTCTCATCAGGAGCAAATCATTCTCTCAAATTGGAGTTGGTTACATGCAATGTGAAGACACCTGGCTGCACGTATTTCACTCTGCGATTATTACATAGCATAGGCTGCATTTTTCTTTTAAATACATTGTCATAGAGCTGACTGTGTATTAGCCTGCAGCCTCAGTTAGTTCATGTTGGATTGTGTTCTGGTTGCTTCACACAAATATGTGTACAATTTTCGTCAGTGGCTGCAGGAGAACTACAGGGTTCTCAGATTAGTAACAGTCAATCGTGTACAAATGCTCACTTCCCTATGGATAATCAGTCATAGTTTAGTATTTTGAGAGACTATAAGAACTGAATGCAGGATTCTTATCCGCTCCTCTACGCATTCGATCGCCAGTGCGGCGTTTTAATAACAACTTTCGTCAATGTTCTTGAAAGAACTATCAACCGGACATCGCAAATACGCTAAGCTTCCGCTCACCTTGGACAATCTCTTAGCTCTGTTCTCGACGGGCACACACTTTCGCAGCACAGAGAACGCGCTGTTGACAGCCTCAACCCTGCGTCGTTCCCGGGCGTTCCTCCTTGCAACCAGGTGCGGGGGCTTCTCTCGGTGTGGTACCACACGCTTGGTGGCGCCACAAGACCCGGAGCCGGCCGTCGAAGACGAGACCACGACGGCGCAGCAGACATCATTGCTTAGGGCCGCGACAGGGCGTCCGCTGGCAGTAACATTGACGCTCGAGGTCCTGGAGGTATCTTCAGCGGGAGATCTCGAGTCCTGGTGAGAGTCCCAGCTGGCCGAACTATCTGGCGGTGGAGTCTCTGGTTCGAAAGCTTGTTCCGCATGACTGCGCAGGCGAGGAAGGCAATGAACGATGCGTCTTATGAGAAAGTACAATGACTGCGCGTGCTTAAATAATTAATAGAGTTAGAAAAATATGAACTTCTTCGTATTTTCTGCCATTTTCAATGAAAAAGTGATAACTCTTCATCATCATCATCATCATCATCAGCAGCAGCAGCAGCAGCAGAAGCAGCAGCAGCCTGAATACACCCACTGCAGGGTAAAGGCCTCTCCCATGTTTCTCCAATTAATCCTGTCCTTTGCTAGCTGCGCCCACCGTATACCCGCAAACTTCTTAATCTCATCCGCCCACCTAACTTCCTACCGGCCCCTGCCACGCTTGCATTCTCTTGGAATCCACTCCGTTACCCTTAAGGACCAGCGCTTATCTTGCCTTCGCATTACATGCCCTGCCTAAGCCCCTTTATTATTCTTGATTCAGACTAGGATGCCATTAACCGTGTTTGTTCCCTCACCCACCCTTCCCGCTTCTGGTCTCTTAACGTTACACCTATCACTTTTCTTTCCGTAGCTCGCTGCGTTGTCATTAACCTGAGCTGAACCCTCTTCGTTAACCTCCACGTTTCTGCCCCGTATGTGAGTACCGGTAAGATACAGCTGTTGTATACTTTTCTCTTCCGGGATATTGGTAAACTGGCACTCACGATCTGAAAGAACCGGCCATCTGCGCTCCGCCCATTTCTTATTCTATTCTAGTTATTTTCCTCTCATGATCCGGATCAGCGGTCACTGCCTGCCCTAAGTAGACATATTCCTTTACCACTTCCAGCACCTCGCTACCAGTTGTGAACTGCTGTTCCCTTGCTAGACTGTTGAACATTACCTTGGTGTTCTGCATGTTAATTTTAAGACACACCGTTCTTCTCCGCCTAACTCACTGAGTGACTCAGCAAGGCAATGTCATCAGCGAATCGCAGATTATTTAGGCATTCTCCATTAACTCTTATCCCCAACTGTTCCCAATTCAGGCCTCGGAATACCTCCTGTAAACAGGCGGTGAATAGCACTGGCGAGATCGTATCTCCTTGCCTGACGCCCTTCCTTATTGGAATTTTATAGAAGGATTAAGGTAGCTGTGCAGTTGCTATAGACATCTTCCAGTATTTTCACATAAAGCTCTTCTACACCCTGATTTCGCAATGCCTGCATGACTGCTGAGGCTTCCACTGAGTCAAATGCTTTCTCGTAGTCAATAAAGGCTATATATCGGGGTTGATTATATTGTCCCCATTTCCCTATTACCTGATTGAGATAGTGTGAATATGATCTGTTGTGGAATATCCTTTAAGAAAGCCTGCCTGATCATCAGGTTTATTGAAGTCAAAGGTTGTCCTGACTGTATTAGCGATTGCCTTAGTAAATACTTTGTAGGCAACGGACAGTAAGTTGATCGGTCTGTAACTTTACAAGTCCTTTACGTCTCCTTTTTCATGAGTTAAGATAATGTTAGCGCTCTTCCAAGCTTCTGGTGCTGCCGAGGTCATAAGGTATTGCGTATACAGGGTGGCTAGGTTTTCTAGCACAATTTCTCCTCCGTCCTTCAACAGATCTGCTGCTACCTGATCTTCGCCAGATGCTTTTCCCCTCTGCATAGCTCCTAAGGTTTTCTGTACTTCCTCTGTCGTTACTAGTGGAATGTCCTACTGCTGTTCGCTACTCGCTCTCTCAGTAAGGTTCTGATTACATCGGCTACTGTATAGATTTGTGTAAACTTTTCGGCTACTTTAATTATCTTATCCATATTGCTAAGGACATTGCCCTCCTTGTCTCTTAACGCATACATGCGGTTTTTACCTATGCCTAGTTTCCTCTTCGTCACATTTAGGCTACTTCCGTCCTTTAGAGCCCGTTCAATTCTCTCCATTTCAAACTTCCTTATGTCGGGTACCCCTTGCTATTAACTTCGATAGATCTGGTTGTTCTATTTTGTCTCTAGGGCTGAACGCCCTCATGCTTTGGATTTTCTTAATCAGATACTTCGTCTACTGTGATAGCTTGCCGGTATCCTGTCGAACCATCCCACCTAATTCTACGGCGGATTCCGTAATGATAGCAGTGAGATTATCATTCATTGTTTGAACATTAAGATCATCTTCCTCAGTTAAAGCCGAATATCTGTTCTGCAGTGAAATCCCGAATTCCTCTACTTTCCCTCTTAGCGCTAACTCGTTAATGGGCTTTGCTTGACTGGTTTCATTCGTTCGCGCTTCAAATTCGAGACCTTGCCATTCTGTGGTCGCTACACCACACCTATCCAAAGACCTCCACATTCTGCAAAATGCCAGGGTGAGCACATAGTATGAAGTCTATTTCATTTTTAGTCTCACCATTGGGGCTCTTCCAGGCCCACTTCCTGTTTTCTCGTTTGCTGAAGAAGGTATTCATGATCCGTAAATTATTTCTATCTGCGTACTCTGCTAAAAACTCTCCCCTGCTATTCCTAGAACCTATCGCATAGTCGCCTACCGACTAGTCGCCAGCCTGCATCTTTTCCATATTCGCATTGAAGTCGCCCATCAGTTCAATGTACTGTGATTTTACTTTATTCATTGTCGATTCTACGTCCTCATAGACATTTTTAACGGTCTGGTCATCATGGCTGGATGTAGGCGCGTAGGCCTGCACCACTTTCAGCTTGTACCTCCTATTCAGCCTAATTACAAAAACTGCTATCCTCTCGTTAATACTATAGAGCTCCTCTACGTTGCCAGCTATATCCTGATTGTCATGGACTGCTGGCATAGTTCCTCATGATTGGAATACCAGTCGTCTGGTTCCAGTGTACTGTGTTTTTACTTTGTGCATTGCCGATTCTACGTCTTCATAGAAGCTTTCAGCTATATGGTCATCATGGCTGGATGTAGACGCGTAGGCCTGCACCACCTTCAGCTTCCACCTTCTTAATTGCGATAGCGGCCATCCTCTCATTAATACTATAGAGCTCATCTGTGTTGCCAGCTATATCCTGATTAATGAGAAATCCCACACCTAGTTCTCGTCTATCCGCTAATCCGCGATAGCACAGTACGTGCCCGTCCTTTAGTACTGTATACGCCTCACCTGTCCTCCTAACTTCACTAAACCCTATAACATCCCATTTAATGCCCGCTAGTTCCTCGAGCAGCACTGCTAGGCTAGCCTCAGTGGATAATGTTCTAGCGTTAAACGTTGCCAGGTTCACATTCCAATCGCGGCCTGTCCGGAGCCAGAGACTCTTAGCAGCCTCCGCTGCGTCACAGGTCTGACGGCTGACTTGGTCAGTTGCTCCGCAGCCGCTGGGGACTGAGGGCCAAAGGTTAATTGATTTGTTTATGGAAGGTTGTGGCCAAGTACTGCAGCAGGGTGGCCAAATGCTGATATGGTGAGAGAGTGCGTTGTCACTTCTGGTCACCAAGCTCAGGCCGCACCCCAGGCCTGTATATGCAATTTCATCGACACGCTGAGTTTTGTTTTTGTTTTTTTCAAACCCGGTGAAGAATTGCGCGGCCCCGGGATTCGAGCCCCGGTCCTCTTGCACGCGAGGCGGATGGTCTACCTCTACGCCATCGCTAATTAGTGATAATTAGTTCCCCACAGATGGGGAGAACATCAGATCAGCCCAACATGTTATAAAGTATCCATCAAAGATACGGAACATATGCTAGCCAGCACCACTATCACATAACAGTAACTTAGCGGTTTTTATGAGCGGCATAATGACGTCTTCTGCTTCGATTCTACCCCACTATTTACTCTGTTGGGTGGCAAACGCTGGCTGTATATATTTATGTGAATTCTTGTAGTTCGTTTTTTTTTGGTTTTCTTAGCCATAACTCTTGACCGAAGCGGTGGCCATGTGGTAGAACATCCGCCTCGCGTTCGGGTTTCCTAGGCGCCGGAGAACGAAAGCGGACTAAAATAGCATCGAGATGTGGAAAAAATTGGGGAAAATGGGCGGTACTTGTCGCCATTCGAATTCAGTGCCACGAAGCGTAATTGGATCCAGATTTTCGTTTGGACAAGCTCGTTCATTGCTAGATGTAGATTAAGGCAGCACAGCTAAACAAGGAGCTGACTACCAACTCTTCATTGTTCTGCAATCCATTACAGTATGCTAACACTGGACCACCTGATTATCAAACGGCCGAGTGACAAAGTGTAATGAAATCGCCTCAGGTATCCTCAAAGTAGAAAAGAAACAAAAGAAAGGAAAAGGTCAACAATTTACCTTCGCAGCAGGTGCGAACAGAGCGGCCACCAAGACAAGGCATAGGCTAAATTGTACAGCCACACTTGAACATCACACCCAATCGCGATCACAACGAAAAAAAGAGACAAGTACCTTAAAGAGCAGTAATCTTGCAGCTAAACGAGAGAAAAAAAACGACATGAAGAATGGTGAACCAGAAGATGAATAAAGGAACCTGCATGCAGCGCTCGTCCTGTTTTCTGTGTTTTTCATGTCAGTGTTTAGTTGCACTGGTTTCATTTATATCTTGACAACTATTTGGAACTGAAAATCTCGTTCCTGATACGGTGAAAGCTCATTTAATGAATAGCCCTTTCTTCTTTTGTTATCACAAACAGAGAAGATGATGCTATATATATATATATATATTTATTGCAGGTTTCCTGAATACGTGTTGGGAATTTCGCTTCTATTTGTTAAAATCTTGTAACTTATTCCTCCTGAATTCGCGACGCACTGCCTCTCCCCTGCTGACCACTTGCGATTAAAATCATTATCATTGTCTTCAACGTGTTTGCTGCGCACGATTGAGCTCGCAAAGCAAGTACAGATCAATGTCGACCGGACGTAGACGTACAGTCTAGCTTCACCGTAGAGTGTTTTGGTTCCCACGGACAGCATCGATTTCTGTCCTTCCGTTCCCACGGCAAAACCTGAAACTAATCGCTGAATTTAGATTAATTATAAAGTCATCGAAAGTCTCACCGGTCCCATCCTTTCTCTGTCAGTAAAAGGCGCTCCACGCAGCGAGGTTCTCTTGACCAATATCTGCTTCTCTGTATGCTCGTAGAAGACGCGCTTGAGGCCCACTTACCGTCCTTTTTTCCGCCTTGGCGGCGTCTAATCTGGCCAGTGCGCTTCCCACCCAGATGAGCAAGCTGTGAAGCGGGTCCGCAGTATTTTCTCACGGCGAATGCGCGCGAAGCATGCCCGAATCTTCGATAGCTATTAAGTGGACTCTTCCGTTTCCTGTGGGAACCGGGCTGGCGCTCAGTAATTATGCTTGCTAAGATATCTTTCACGAGGCTAGGTGACGACGGGCACTTTCTTTTTTCTGTTCGAAAGGCATTCTATTTACGAGTCCAATCTGCCAGGTTCAAAGTATGCTCTCAGAAGTCAAGAGTGCATGAAACCAACCACTGGCAGCTTTCAGGCGGCCTCATTTTCAATGAAGCACAACGTTCACTGAATCAAGAACTGTCACGTGGCAGTTCTCTGCTTCTCGTTCACTGCAATAGTGGGATGCAAGAAAGAAGCACGGTGCCTGTTCCTCCCGGATTTTCCATTTTTAAAACGCTCTTGCTCATGAAGAGATAGTTTACGAAAATCATGTTTACTCAGGGCATCAAAGCGTTAAAACGGGGAGCCAAGTTTAGTTTCAAGAGCGGTGCCAGACAGCTTGCGTAAGTCAGTAGGAACTAGATGCCCCCACGATTTAATTGTTTGGAATTGCGATTGCATCATGGACGTATTTTCTGTAACAACAGTGTGCCTGTGCAGTATATCTCTGTACCTGATCCTTAAACAATGTGGTGTGCAAAGATTCGTTATTTTTTAATGGAAATAAAGTTATCTTCCTTTACATCCCTACTTAAATTAGTTACCAAGAAGGACTTTTGCAGCATGTGTTCGTCACGAGCACCTTTCCTCTAACGCACAGCATTTGAGTGTTACTTTGTCTCTGAACCCATCAGGGCCTATAAAACGGCAGCTGTGGCTTTGCCCAGCACAAAGAGAATATTGCGGCTGATCTGAACAAAAGTTATATTTTATTATAAACTTTCCTGACCTCAAAAGAACACGCTAAACTTCTGCGAGTGTGTGCAGCCTTAAGACATTCTTTGCAATATTAATAAGGTAACCCATTCATAATGGAGGCTCTCTTTGTCAGAACCAAAGTTAACGTGTACACATGACCTATATGTGTTCGCGAAGCGTTGCTAGCAGCACGAGTTCTTCATAGCAAATTTCTCTGCCTGTCACGCCAATACTATCTACTTGTTATAAGCTGATGCAATGCAGCAATTTGGCACGACAATATAAGAAGAAAAAAAGAACGCAAACAGGAAAGAGCTTCTATGAAGCTTCACTTGACGGGCCCGTCAAGCTCGAATAGTTAGCGGCATTACAATGCTGTGTGCATATGCTGTCACGGTGGTTACGCATGGTTATGCGGCTCCTCTTTTGAAAACGCAGAGGGGATACACCGTGAAAAGAGTTGGCCTGGGAAGAGGCAGAAAAAAAGAACAGAAAGAAGAAGAAAATGAGCGGTGCTTGTAGGCAGCAGATGCCAGTCGGCAGGTTTGTCGTTCGCATTCGAGGAAAGCGTTCAGTCGGCCAACTCAAATGCGGGGACCACCTCATTGAAAGCTTATCGGTGTTGCCACAGGGCAATGAACGGGACAATTAGACGGCCAGCGTAGCTACCGTTCAAGGTCGCATGGTTGTTTGCGTAGCGCGGATGGGCTGTCACTGGAATTTTACGACGATGAAAGCATCATTGCGCTCGCTTTGCAGAACTATGAGACCTGAAAGCCTGGCGCACAGATCAAAAATCTTTTTCCTGTTATGTATCACATTACAGCCAAAGTATACAGTATGTATACGATGCTGGTGACGTTAATATGCATGCGGCATTAACATAACAATTATTATATGGTCCAACATAGATGCAGTAACCCGTATTGCTGATGGCAACATTTAACGGACTAAACATGTATTACTAAGAAATAGCTATCAATCTTTAGAGGAGCATTTCACACCGAACATCACCACGGACTATTTACATAAGAGTGCTCCGTGAGGGAAGACCGGAATCTCCGAAGTAAGTAAATGATCAAACATTACTTTCACTCTCTTTGAGGTGCACGTTTGCAGACCATGGAAGGCATAACCTCACCAGCGAAACTACGAGATACCAGGAGAAGAGCACAGGACAACTAGCCCACATGGCTACCTTGTTACAGACCATGGAAGATTTAGCTTGATCTGTTCGCGTATCTCGAGCTCCGACTGCATCTTACGTAATACTAGACTCATTGGATGAATATGGTCGACATAGAGAGAGAGAGAGATAAAATTTTAATCTCCACTGGTATGGGCTTCTAGCCCCGGCCAGGCACGGCCTCACTGCACTAGATGCCTGACAGTCCATGTCGCTTCAGCATATCCGAGATACTTCGTACAAAAGGTACATGACAAAACTCAAGAGCCTCCTTGCTACACTTGTATTTTCGCATTTTATAACGACAAGCACATACAACGAATGTGCTCACGCATAATGAGCTCTCTGGAATGCATTCTTTTCTGATGAACGGCTTGTCTGTGTAAAACGCGAGTTTCATGACAAGGATCACAGTCGTGCTGACGGAAGGTGTTGTACACTGGACGAGCGGCCATATAAATGCATCCAAGAAAACAATCAACTCGAACTAACATCAAAGTTGAATCAATTTTTCTTTTGAGCCCACTTTGGAAGACCGTACAGTTTCTCTTAGTTAGGATAAAGCCTAGATTACATTACTTGGACTCATCCCAAATATAACCAGAATATAAACCTCCCAACGCATTCGCCAAGGAAACCCTCCAGCGAATGCACCAAAAACTGAGAAGGGAAAAGAGCAGGTTTGAGATTAGAGTAAAGGTGACGAGCAGAGCCCTACCTATGTCAGTGTTGAAGCTAGAAGACCTTCCGTAATACCAAACAAGATTACCGCAAGTTGTGGACACAGGACCACAACAAAAGGCAAATACATGTGGCATGTTAGATACAGTAAACTCTAAACATTCGAAAAGAATTAGTTGCCTGCATATGATCTGTCCGCCTTTCTCAACCGCTAGAAAAAGGTAGCACTCTGGCACCTTTTTTTGAATGTTCCACTTGCATGCAAATAATTAAAGACAAGGAGCAATGAGCTCAACTCAACTACCTCAGACAAAATCCTGGCAATGATGTAAGTGGTGTTGCAGACCAAACGGCGGCGGCAGCGGAAGCGTGACGAGCGTAGAAAGCAGACGCCATATCCTCGCTGGAAGGCGGGCTCGGCAGGAGAGTCGTCATGTCCGGGGGCGATCCGAAACTGACTAGCGCCCGCGGCGTCGCTTCTTTTTTTCCCTTTTCGGGACGGCAACACTCAGACCCAACAGGAGAGGAGGAGGAGCTGCGAGTGAAAGGAGAGCCAGAAGAGCCATGACGTCACAACCAATGGGCAAGCGCGACTTCTCACTCGCCCAACCGGATTGTCGCGCCGCAATCGAAAGACGCGTCATGAGGCGAGCGCGCGAAAAAGAAGACCCAAAGCGAAAGTAAATGTCGAAAGTGCCGAGAAGGTGGGAGAGGTTCAGAAGTAGAGCTGTTATCGCCGACGCTCTGCGGTCCCTCTCTCTCGGTAGGTTTCTTTTGCCTTCCTCATTACTCTGCTGCCTTTCGTATTCTGTTTGCTTCCTGTTAGTATTTTGTGGATAAGCAGTTCTGCCCCCCCCTCAGGTTTTCTCCCTCTCATTCTGTTTATCACCACGCTCTCGGCAGCCGCCGTTCGCGTGTGCGTCGCGAGAGGCTCGCGTTTAGAGCGCATGGCTGCGCCTCGCTCCAGCGGAGCACGTGACTTTGTGGCTGGACTAGAAATTATTAACCTTTCTTACGCCCCTTTGTGGCTTAACTAAAAGTTAACGTTTCTTGCTTGCGATTATTTAACGCAGCAGTGACCAAGCAATAAAAATGCGTAATTAAAGTCCTCAACTTGCAGTGGTGTGTTGTTTTTGGCCGCTAGGTTAAATACATCTAAGAGAAACCTTTATTGAATTAAATATATTTACTCCTACACAATAGCTTGCAAAAGTTTACAAATTATATAGACTGCTTTCTAGACACTTCAAATCAATAAAGCAGCGTGCGAACATTCAGGCCCTGAAATTAAACTCTACCCGCCGCAGTGGCTCAGTGGTTAGGGCGCTCGGCTACTAAGCCGGAGTACCCGGGTTCGAACTCGACCGCGGCGGCCGCGTTACGATGGAGGTGAAACGCAAAAGGCTCCTGTGTGCTGTGCGATGTCAGCACACATTAGAGATCCCCATGCGGTCGAAATTATTCCGGAACCTTGCACTACACCACATATATATCTCATTCTTCTTTCACTCCCACCTTCCTCCCTTCTACGGCGCGGTCCCGGTCTCCAACGAGATATGAGACAATCACTGCCCCATTTCCTTTCCTCAAGAACCAACTTTCAATTTCAAATTCTGAATATTTTACAGCGAAGCAGTATACCTCTACTGTCCGCGGAAATTTTCGTGTCGTCGGCGTCGTCAGCAAAAAACGCCGGGCTAAAAATTGAATGCTACTCCGAGTGGAAAAGTACACAACAGCATAGAAATCGTATATCATACTAGTAAAGTTGTAGGTCTGTTGCAGGCCTACTAGGTTCTTCATGAAATCAAGAGATTGACGAAAATTCGTCTGGTCGGGGTGAATCATAATACGTGACATTGAAGACGCCGACCACAACAAAGAAAAGAACACACAAAAGACGTTTCGACTCCCGTACAGGAGCCTTGTTCACAGTGAAAAACGAGAAGCGGGTGCGCGGGTTTATGTATATGCTTGGAAAGCACAAGACTGGTATGCCGATGCGTCCCATCGTGGACTACAGTCGCTCCCCACTCCACAGCTTATCTGGTTACCTTCATCGCATAATCTCGCCTCTAGTGGGTTGTGGCTCCACACACGTACGAAATTCGACTCACTTCATCGAGAAGGTAAGCGACATATCACCGGACGACAACGAGCTGCTAGTCTCGTTTGACGTCAAGTCGCTTTTCACGTGCGTCCCTGTTGACCTTGCCGTACAGGCCTGCTCTTCTGCCCTCGAGTCTGACAGATCCTTACCTGAAAGGACCCCTATTGATAATAATAATAATTGGTTTTGGGGGAAAGGAAATGGCGCAGTATCTGTCTCGTATATCGTTGGACACCTGAACAGCGCCGTAAGGGAAGGGATAAAGGAGGGAATGAAGGAGGAAAGGAAGAAAGAGGTGCCGTAGTGGAGGGCTCCGGAATAATTTCGACCACCTGGGGATCTTTAACGTGCACTGACATCGCACAGCACACGGGCGCCTTAGCGTTCTTCCTCCATAAAAACGCAGCCGCCGCGGTAGGGTTCGAACCCGGGAACTCCGGATCAGTAGTCGAGCGCCCTAACCACTGAGCCACCGCGGCGGGTGACCCCTATTGACGTTCCTGACATCTGCAGGCTCCTACAGTTCTGCCTCGGCAACAGATATTTAGTATTCCAAGGCCTGTTTTACCGTCAACTTCAAGGTACTCCTAAGGGTGCCTCTATCTCCGTTACCATCGCGAACCTCACCGTGGAGCCTGTCGAACGCCGGGCCCTTGCAACATTTGCTCACCCGCCAAAAGTTTTCCTCAGATATGTTGACGACTGTTTCTGCATGATTCAAAGAGACGCTTTGCCTGCCTTTTCATCACATTTGAACTCCATAGAGGACGTCATTGAGTTCACCACCGAGGTCGAGGCGAACGGCGTGTTGCCATTTCTAGACGTCTTGGTAAAACGCGATAGTGGCAAACTATCATTCAGCGTTTTTAGGAAACCTACCCACACGGGGCGTTATCTCAACTTTAGATCCGTCCACCCAGCCTCACATAAGAGATCGGTTGCTACCACCTTATTAAAAAGCAGCCAACGCATTTGCAGTTCTCCCGAAGACAGGGCAAACGACTTTGATGTGGTGCGGCAAGAACTTCCACGCAATGACTACCCGATATCTTTCGTGGCATCGGTCGAAAAACAGCTGTGTCGACCAGAACGTGAAACTGCTGTGCCTTCTCTACACCCCTGGAATCAGCGAGGTGTTGGCACGCATTCTGCGCACCTTCAATGTTGACATTGCCCACGTTCCGACCAGGAAACCGTGACATGCTTTGGTTGACGTAAAGGATGTTCTTCCAAAAGAAAAATATCCCGGCGTGGTTTACAGCATTCCCTGTTCCGACTGCGACTGCATCTACATTGGCGAAACTGGTAACTTCGAAAGGCGCCTAAAAGATCACAGAAACGACGTTAAAAACAGGACAGTAGATTCCAGTGCTATCGCCGAACACTGCATATCGAAACAGCGCATTATCGACTGGGGCAAGGCACAAGTTCTTGCGGTAGAAAAGAGGAGATTCCCTCGCCTGCACCTGGAATCTTTGATTATACAAACGACCTGTCACGCCTTGAACCGAAACTGCGGAAATCTGACAACTGCTTACGCACGCTCCCTGCGCCCCCTTTTCAAGCATACATAAGCCCGCGCACCCGCTTCTCGTTTTTCACTGTGAACAAAGCTACCGTACAGGAGCCGAAAGGTCTTTTGTGTGTTCTTTTCTTTGTTGTGGTCGGCGTCTTCAATGTCACTTTTAGGTTATTTACCTTCTTCAGACCAGAGGTGCTCACCGCCAGCGACGGTTGCTTGATTTGACTGACCGAAGGGTTTCTTCGCACCAGGGATGTCTCGTCAGAGACGGTCTTGCGACGAATCAGCATGCAGGTATTAAGGGGGTATGACTTGACTGTTGTATATACAAAAATTTACATTACAAACAAGTTGATACACGAGAGACAATATAAACGGCAAAAAGGTGGAACCTTCACAGTGTGGATTGAAGCCGCCATTTTTTTTTAAATCTCGCTGCGCAGAACGCCCACTGAGACCTCAAAAAGGCCTGCCGGGAGCGATGCAAGGAAAATCAGCGAATTTTCTTGCACGCTCCCTGAACCTAAGCACTGTCTCGTTGCATGAATTAGAAGATATCCCATAATTCTGGCTTATTTGTTTATAAGCACCACTGTAGGCTGCGCAAAAGAATCGAAGATGGCACACTTTAGGCGTCCGATTGGAACGGCATGCAACGCTCACTCGGAGCCGGAGATGCACGGTGGAAGGCATGCTGACGAAAAATCCGAATTCATTGCGTAGGTTCAAACGTATAGCTAAGAACCATGGTTGAAACCTTAATTTTAATAACATCGGTGCGCAAGGTAATGCTGAATGCATTATTATTTCATCTGCAATCTGCGGCTGTTCAAGCATTTCAAACATAAGTTCCACGTGCTTTTCTAAATTTAATCACTGATACAAATCAGAGTCCTTCGCAGTTCATTTTATATATTTACTTGCAGATGGCCAGCTTCCATATGACTCCTACGCTACGGGGCTCAAGATGTCATTTTCATCAGCCTGACTATGCATGTCCACTGAAGGGAAAAGGCGTCTCCCATGTCTCTCCAATTAACACCGCCCTTTGCCAGCTGCGGCCACAGTATCCCTGCAAACTTCTTAATCTCATCCGCCCACCTCACTTTCTGCCGCCCTCTAGTATATAGGCTTGCGTTTTCATGGAATCCATCGCTCAAGCTGCTGTCGAAGGAAATCAATAAAAAAAACAGCGGAACATAGTCTCTGTTTACAGGGGGTTGAAACACATCTAAACACACTGGCAGTTAAACAAAAAAAGTTCAAAACTTTTTATTTATATAGAAGGAGATGGCTTGCATTTATCGTCGGAAGTTCATTGCAGCTTCTGTGTGTAATCTCCGTTTCGCCAATTTGTTTGTATAATTTTTTTGTATTTCAAATATTTCGGTATACTGAGTGCAGATTTAAAGCAGCCTGATGTCGAACTTCCTTACTCGGCAAAAAAACCGTTCTTAGTTGTGCAGTAGAACCTGCGACTGAAAGGCAGCGTTTCCACGTGTGTCCTCATGCTACCAACGTTCCAAACACACATGTTTGCGAACCGCCGCATAGCTTTCGTGTTTCCTTTGCCACACAACCACCCAGCTGACTTCCCAGCTCCTACAACAGCGCTAACGGTCCTCGGCAAAGAGAAGACCGCCCTCAAATTATACCTGCCGCAGCAGGCAGGTGTCTTCCTGCGTATGGCCGACACGTGCCGCTGTTCGCGTGCCTCCTCGGTTGAGTGAGTTCAGCGCCACCTGAAAAAAAAAAGAAAGAAAGAGGAACCAAATCCGACCCCCTCCCCCCTTCCTTTCTCCTCTATTATCCGCCCTTTACTTTTCTTTGTCCGCTTCCCAGCCCCCTGCTTACCCACAGTCGCTCTCGAATAGCACAGTTCCTGCTAAACAGTGTATATACCTGCGTTTTGAGCTTTCACATCCATCGATACTGCTCATTCTCGAGAGTGCAGCGTTGTTGGTACGCTAACCGCGTTTTTTCCGTTCGCTTTAGCTTTAAAAGCCGCTTTCTCCAAAAAGGAAACCGTTCAATTTACGCAAAACTAGACTATGTGACTATCTATATATTTAGCTTCTTTGAGTTCGTGCTGCTGCTTTGTTATGCCTCCTGCGCATATTTCGCACACGTTCTGCCTGCTCTTTCCCCGTTTTCGGTGTTTTCTCCTGAAAAAACAAGGTAGTGAAAATATTTCCTTCGCAGCCTTCTTGCTACAGCTTGTATTTCTGCTTTCCTTTCCTGCCCGTGTCTCTTTGTGGCTTCTTGCAGGAATCGTGAAGACGCGCTAGATGTCCGGCCCATGTATCCCAATTTATAATTTTAACTGCGTACTCACTTGGACGCCGAACTATAATCGCTAATGAGCAGAACACCTCCGCTATCAGGCCTTGATGCGATATTGTTTTTTTATTTGGGTACTTTGGTAATAATAAAGACATTTCACTTCTTTTAGTGCTATTTTGTGCGTTCTTCCGCATAGCCTCCTTTAAGCCCCAGTTCCGCTGGTATTCCAGCGCAGCTTGGGATTGACGCTTTGTCGGAGTGCGAAAAAAAAAAGAAACTGAAGATTATCCCTCACCCCTTGGTGCGAAAAGGTTGAAATAGATCTGCTGCACATTCCGCGCTGTCTCCGTAAGACCGTATTGATTCCAAGGCATGTGTGAACGACACTACAGATGGCAGTGCGATCTATAGAGAGCTCCTGCAATACGCATTGATATCACTCTGGGTTCACTGACATATAGGCAAACACGCTATTTGGGTAGCGAACAAATACGATAATTTGCAGTTAAAGGCATATAAGACGTCGACACCAGCTTTAATCCAGTAAAAGTCATTCATGCAGCTTTGTCGCTGCGAAAGATGGTGTCGACGAAGATAAATCTTAGCAAAGACGTGAAAACACAAAAACGATGGGCGGTTCTTAACTCGACCGCCGAAAACATCTGCCCGGAAAATCCTCACCTTTTTATCCCTCTCCACCTCTTTTCCCCTGCCCGCGCCCCTTCGACGAGCAATTTGCTTCTTCTACGCGAGCTGGAAAGGCCGGGTGGTTCCTTCGGCACTATCGTAACGGTCTACGACGGGGGGCTTCTCTTTCACACGTGTGCAGTGGTGCTTCTCTCGGCAGACGTCGTCAGCTGCTCCCCTTTTGGTGTTTTGTGTTCTTGGAGAGCGTCGCCACCGTTCGTAGTGGTAGCGGTACTCCCTCACCGCCTGCACGTCTCTGCCGCGCTCCAAGGCTTCGCCTCGTGCGGCCAACAGCACGCGTCCGTTGCGAGGATACTCTCTCGCATTCGTCCGGACGAGGCAGGTGAAGTTATGGGCGCGGAGCTTTTAACGGTCCTCGCGGTGTTTTGATGTCAAGATGGGGCATTTGTGACGAGTCCAAGTTCCTCTGTTCGAGTAGGGTTCAATGGGTTGCGGGGGGTTCCATATACCCAACGATTATGGACAAAAGCAGTTTTGAACGGGAAAGAGTTTATGAGCGTCATGTTTTCATATATTGTAAGATTTCACTCTACCAGTCAATAAATTCGCAGATCCCCGTCGGCAGGCTTGCATTTTTTTCTATTAACGTTTTGCTATCGTCAAAAGCGTTCCCCATTGGTTTTCTATGGCAGCCTTAACTGCTCGATGTGAGCGATGGAAGCACTATGAAAAAAAGAAAAAGTTTTTGCTACATGTCGGAAGAATGCACCACTACCTTCAATATTTCTATAACAATGCCTCTGAGTTTTGAGACATTCAAAATTTTAATCCAAGAATGTTGGACATGGTGTATTGAAGGGTGTACAGCAGGGGAGCGTACTGGGTTATGCAATTCGGGGTGTTTTACCTAAAGCTGTACAAAATAGACAACGTTTATAACGTGTATAGCGGGACGTACGCTAATGAGGTGGCGGGCTGCTGCTGCTCATGAGTAAAGCGGTAAGTGCCAGTAATAGTCTAATGGCAGCGATAGAATGTGAATGGCTTATTCTCAACCGCCGCCCTGCAGGAACCAACGCGATCACGTCGTTGTGACTGATACACCTTGAAGCAACTATATCTGAATGATCGTTGACGCGTCTAGTCAGAAGTAAACGTGCAATGTGATTATTCCTCAGTCACTGTATACAGTCTATGAATAAAAGTGTAAATGGGTTAGCCGAAGATGCGCTTATGGGTAGTTTACAGACAAAAGTCTACTGAAAGTGCAAGACAAAAATATTTACACGGCCTTTGCACTGCCATGATTTTTTTAATTGTCAAGGCATAGGGACGTGAGCCAGGCAAATGAATGCGATGTTCAATTCTATGTTGCAAGAGACAGAATGTCAGCGCTACAGTTACACACAGTCGGCTTTGTGCCTGGGGGCACAAAGTAATATTATTTGAGCTTAAGAAATGCATGTTTTGTTGCTGCACTAAAACGTTCGTGAAAGATGCCTGTCGACTAAGATATAAGCTCCAGTGAAATTCATTCACTTCGACACATACCAGCTGCCTGACAAAGATAGCAGAAACTCTGCTGAGTGGACGTCAAGCTTAGGGGTACAGAAGACTTCTTTGCTGGCTTGCAGCACACCGCATCTGAATTGTCCAGATGCACGAAACTAGAGCTTAATTCTTGCGAGCGATATTTATCAGTGCTTATTTCCCTCTTTCGATTCACTGCATGCAACAGAATCTTTTGCGAAAGCTGCACCTTTCATTCTATCTCGGGAAGCATCAGAAACTCGCCCTCTCCAGCTGGTTAGGTGCCTTGAAAAGGAAAGCCACCGCTTTGCCATGCCAGCTCTAAACCTCTGGAAAACAAAACAGAAAATGTTTATACTCTTTCAGCCTAGCCCACATATATTGGCAAGCTCAGGAGAGGATTGGAGAGCTCAGGAGCCGTGTCGGCACATCAGAGATTGTTTAAGCGACAACACTGATTTATTCAGGGCAAGGTGGTGATCGAAATCACACCAGCAAGCCATGACTGCTCATGATGTCATGTCGATTTGCACTGCTTGTCGAATTCGATACACTGAATTCGCAGGCAAATATGAGCAAACTATTGCTTTCTTTGCGTAATTTCACTTCAAATCGATGCCGCGAATCCTCTCCTTTTAGCATCACTGTAAATAAGTGGATTTTCCTCCGTATTTAAGCAGCTTAGCCAATGTAGACTCAAGAATGAGGTGTGAATAAGATCTCCTACTGGCCGAAGACTCATTCATATTTAGTTTCAGGCAACTGAAAGCGCGAAGCATATCCACACATACAGAAATTCACGGTCAGAAGGAATTAATACACGGAGCAAATATATGGATCGCGATAATCGGTGTTGATTTGGTGCCACCTTGGATTTCTTTACATAACACGTAAGTATAGGAATTCGGTATTTGCCGGCCGTCCTAGGTTTATAACGAAGCCTATGTTTTTCAGTGCATGTAAACGCCAGAACATAAGGAAAGCTAGTTATGGCCTATACAATAAGTTTATAACGCAGTTTATGCATTATTGTGCTTCAGTGACACAAAAAAAAAATAGCACTGGCCTGTCCTTGTGCAACTGGAGTGAACAGCGAGTAGACAAAAAACAACCCACGATTGTTTTTTTCTGTAAAAAGAAGCGCCAACGCAGACAGCACACAGTAAGAGAAACGCGACACTTGCAGCTGTTTATTCACAGCGGAAACGAGTGAATATAATATAAGAGTACCAAGAGGGAGAGGAGGAACCATACATACGCGCGAGGGCATGCAAATCAGAGCTGAAGAGGTAACAACACATGTGTCTCACCGCATGCTATCTACAAATGCACTTTCATTATTATAAATGGTAAGTGATGGGGTGCTCATACACTCACTACCGTTCCATTGATGTGAAATGCTTCGACCAGTTCACGGGTTATCCTTACTCCTGTTTAACATCTTAGCTTCCTACAGCCTCGCTATACACATGTTCTTGTTTGTTTTTTTCACCGCAGACTTTACAAGTATGTGGTAAATGAGATCCCGTGACATTCCTTAAATCGCGGTTATGGTGTGCTAGGTGATCAGTAATGAAGTGGCCAGTTTGGCCGATGTGCATTTTCCCGCACGTAAGCGGTATCTAAGGACGACGCCCAAAGCACACTTAAAAAACCAAACTGCATGCTTCTTTTTACATTTTGTTTCCTTTGCCTTATTGGGGTCAGTTTTACAGGACAACGAAATACGTTTTTTGGGAGCGCAAAATAAAACAGGTACTGGTTACTTCGCTGCAAAATGCATTAAATAACTTACGAGTGTAAGTTATGAGGACCGGTATACTTTACTGTTTGGTAACGACGTCTTGAGCACTTTTTTTTATTCCTTTCTTTTTACAACGTTTTCATTAAGGCTTCTGCGACTGTGCTAATGATTGAAGTAAAAAAGCCAGCTTGTTCCCACTTCCGAATCTGTATATGAAAGCTTTCCTCCGCTTTATGGAAGAGTTATTTTTTAACTGACGCTTCCAGGCACACTTGAGCGCTCGCGCGCTTAACAGTCTTCGAATGGGCGGAATCACAGGGCAATAATTTCTTTTGCTGGCGATTGCAGTACGTCCAGCCAACGCCTTCGTTATGTTAATATCTATTATATCAGAAAGTTGTCCAAGCGTGGCGTGGGTTACACGTCTGTACACGTGTATTCTGCTGAATGTGCTTTTTTAGATTCGTTTTTTCATTAACTTGTTGCTTGTCAGGTGTGCTTCTTCTGCCCTCTCTAGCGCGCATGCTCGTCATTCCTTTCTTATATGACTTGTACGACAGCATGAATAAACAGTTAGCAGCAGCGCTCGTGAGCGTGTAATTGTGTCCTGTCTTCTGTCCCTCGTCCGTATTTTTCATTTTTCTGCCGGAAGCTTGCTTTGCTGAGCCAATTCATAGCTCGTTCCTATGATAAGAAGAGGATATTGGCAGTGGACGTGCGTAAACATGTGCTATGTGTGAAACAAGAAAGAACTTCTTCAGCCTCAACGATAAAAAAGGCCAGATTGCTGTCAGTGTCTCCGAAGCAAGCTACTGAAATTTGGTACCTGTTCCTTATCCTCAGCTAATCACAAGTGAGGCTGCGCGGTGGTAGACGGTTCCGGAAATAACTTTATTGGGCCTGTGCTGTCTTCCCTTAGTGTTTGCTGGCTTTGGGTAGACGCCGGCTGATTTTAACTCAGCAGTGTGAAGGTTCGGGACAGTGGGCAATCCATGAGAACATTTGAAAGACTAAAAATCACACGCGAACGAAAGAGATGAAAACACAGTTCATGAACGCTAACTTCCATTTAATACTTAAATTGGAGCGCATGGTATTTTAAATAAAAAACAGGGTGGAAATGAAGAAGGGTACTTCAAGATGTAATCACACCAGTGGAAAAACATAAAGTCATGGAACTTCAAAAAGCACGCAACAGTTAAAAATAAAAATAAATAAAACCAAAATATAAATACGAGTCATATGTTCGCATGCCACACCACGTCAAGTAGGCCATATCTTTTCTTCACAGCGATATGATTACACCTCAGGTGTCACAAAAAGTTCACTGTCGTCACATGCTAGGTGCATACGGGGTACAAACGCTGCTTGCAATTGGATAACTACGGAAGCAAGCAGACGTAAGATGAGGTTACGTCGGCGGGGGGGGGGGGGGGGGGGGGGGGGGGGGGGGGGGCTCCGGCGTTTAATAAACCACCATCGCTACATACAGAACCCTTCTCACCTTGCACCTGATTCACCGCTACTGCTGCCTCTACACCCGCATCCCCCTCCTTTCTCTTGTGTCTCCCGTGCCACTCTCGTAAATAAGCCGACGCAACGCGAAAACATCCGTGCACGTGACAGAGTTCAGGGACCTCGCTTTTCGTCCGGGTCAAAGATTGCTGTGTCGCTCAAGAATGTTTCCCCCTTGACGGGAGACTGTCTGCTACGATCGAAGGACAATCTGAAATTTTACTGTATAGCTTGCCAAAAAAATGCAGCAGTGTTATAGCTGATAACAAGGTCCATTAGGACTGAATTACAGAAATTATTTAAAATAGGCCTTAAGAATGTTCGTTTCTCACACTACTCAGCACTCGTGCGACGTTAAAGGCAAGTACTACTCTGTCTCAAAGTAGGTTAACGCTCGTGAAGAGTTTGGAATAGCGGGACCACTTAAAGTGGTTTCTAAAGCATTCCTCCTGCACTTATCGTGACACATGTTAGTTTCTTGTACTCGCCACCACAAGGCAGGCGATTCGCTCTACCAAAGAGCTCTATCGTTTGCTCGTTGGAAAGAAATAACAGTTGGAAGAAAGTTGCCTTTTATAAATATATTTCTGTGTTATAATGGCAAATAGGCTATTATATTTGAAAATTGAGCTTCTGGAGGCTAGAAAAGGTCGAAAAATGAACTATCGCTGCCGCCGCCACAGGCTATTTTCGCTAAGAAGCTGCGAGCACGTGAAAACAGTTCTTTGCACCCGATTCCCTGAGCTTGGGCATCACCGCCATTAAAATTCAAACTGTGATCGCGATCAATTATTAGGTTCCCAGACGTCAGGAGTCCGAATTTAGCGGCTTGGAAAAAATGCTTGTTTAATATCTATTTTCTTCGGGAATAAATGTGTCTCCTGCTCCGTGAAAAGCATGACCGTAGCTAGAAATAGTCAGTGAACCGATTTTTAATGTGAATAAAATTTGGATGCAGTTGTTCTCAGCGGTCCTTTAAAACTCAAGAAGAATCAGGACTTCAAAAAAGGGGAAATGATGAAGCCATGAAAGTCGCACGCATAAGGTGAGTGTGGTTGCCAGAAGAGAGCGTCAAATGGAGTTCACTGGGAGATCGGAGAAGCATTTGCCCCTTCCATCCTATGCTGGACAGAACTCAGTTTGCGATCATTGTGATGAAGAACCGGAAATCGAGGGCACTCCTTAGACTGAGACCGTGAGGTCTTAACGTGAAGTCTCAACGTGAAGTCTCAACGTGAGGTCTCAACGTGTTTTCAACCTAGAGTTGAAAATAAATTAACTGAAAGGAATTGAAAGAGATGAATGGTGAAGGTGACATGTAGACGCTGGTGAACAACGTTTGATTTCTGTTTTACCGAAATTACAATCTGGCGATTTTCACTATGCGCTGTTTGCTGCTATACAGCTCCTCTTAAGGGGCCTCGAGATGTCATAAAATTTTACTATCATATCGAGGCTATCCTCATCTACATCTTCCTTTTCTTCCAAGTCTGCCTGGTTACGCGGGTGAACTATGTTGCCACCACGTTCCTACCTCAGTGTACGCTAAATGTGGCCTTCTGCCGAACATTTTACTCTTTTAGGGAAAGGGTCGCTCATCATTGTTACACAGGTGCGCTGCACTGTCTGAACTGTAAAGTGGATCCGCGAAAATCAAAGGTGCAAGCAACAGAGTCCATTTCAGGATAAAAAAAATTAGCTTCACTTTTGTTGCCACTTCGTTCTTTCGTCGGACATTTTAAAAAACTCATTTACCTGGACAGCAAAACGATGTCAGTGTGCTTCGTATCATTTTTGCTTGTATAATGCTAGTTATACCATGGGAACGAGCAGTGGTTCATCCTTGACTATGTTTTACGCAGTACCAGAGCGTTTCAAACACGCATTGGCAAGTAAAGACTTCCTTCCGAGACCCGACAACACCCACACTAAAAGCGTGTCTTTCTTAGCCGAAAAGCAGCTTGACGCGACGAAGATTACAGATCGCTGACCGCTGTACCATCTCCGCGATTTACTCCCCACTCTGAAGCAGTCTTTTAGGGAAAACAAAAATATTAACTATAGCTGCAGCTGAAAGTATATGGATTTGCTTAACAGCTTGGAACAGAACTCATAAACGTCTACTTTTGTTTTCGAAAAGTTTGACAGGGCAATGTCTCCCGCTATTTAAATAGCGACGGAAAAATGGAGCAAGCGTTGCAGGAAAGTGCAAAACGAAAAACTGCTGGCGCTCACCTTCAGTGACGGAGGCATCGACGTCGAGAGAAACCACGTGCAAATCTCCGCGTCCATTACTGAGAACCCCGGGAAGTGAACAGCGCGCCATCAGGATACCATTATCGGCAGCTACGGCGAGAATGTGCCCTATACCTCGCCGGGAGAAGCAGCGACCTTGATGAACACGGCACGCCCTGACACGAGCGCGACGGCCAGAAAGCACTCCTAACAGGTACAGCAGGTGCCTGTTTCTTTGAGCCTAACATTCAACGTCAGTCAGCTCCCCAAAACTGCACGGAATCTTGGTCCTGGAAGCAGATCTCAAAGCTCAACTAACCGCACCGTAAGCTTCCACATGTATGTTGCTTAGGCATATCAAATAATAATAGTTCTCGCCGAGCTGAATGGCCGACGGAGCAATTTTACAAGCATGTTGGATGTGAAATATCGCCACGTCACATGAACGGACATCACACAGCGCTGAACAATCTGGCCTGGTTCCACGTAAGATCGAACAAGCGGTGGCTGGTCAACCTCTTAAATTTATTTTAAACTTTAATATATTGTTGCCTAATCACTGGAAGGAAGCGATCCGGAAGTGGTTTTCTGGCCAATATAAATATTGTCACATGGAAGAGGAATTGAATGCACAAACTTTTTTGAAACTTCACACATTTCCGTTCAATCAGATTTCCTTCTCTTCCCTCTGTTCTCATCCTAAGCCATGCGTGTGCTGTTGTGCTGTTTCACGTCCATCATGCAAAACCGACTCGCCCGACAGTTCGTGCTTTCGTGCATTCAGCATGTTGCGACACAGCAGGCCTTAGCACGTTTCGCTTAGTTCTAAAAGCACTGTCGTGCCTGAAATCTGCCCGGAAAAAGTCATGTCACGAAAGGATTGCTGACGGCATTACTGCACAAGCGTGCAGGTTACGGGCTAATGGTTACCCAGATTGTGTCATCTCTAGGGCTTCTGAAAAGCTGCTTAAAAGTGTTAAGGGAGGTAACTCCAGTGAAAGGAAGAAGAAAAGAAGGCTGGCTGTAGTCCCTTACTGGCATGTCGCACGGCCTCAAGAAGGTTGCAGGCAGGTACAACGTCGATGGCGTATTTTCCGCCCCTAGAAAACTGAATGCCATGTGTCAAGTGAATGCCAAGTCTCGCAGGGACAACAAGCAAAAAAGGTCGGTTGCCAGGTTCGACATGTGTCATCCTCCGTTGACTGCAAAGAAAACGTGGCATACAAGATACCCTTCAAGTGCGGTGCCGCATATATGTTGGGTTATGGAGCACGAATGCGCCAGAAAAAATGACCCTCTTTGCCATGTTGCCGCTCATTGCGCTAGTTGTAAGTGCAAGCACGAAAAAGAAAAAGAACATAAGAGAAAACCAGAAAGAGATGGCCCGGCTCCTGGTACGAAGTTTCGCTGCAAAAAAATGCAAATGCGAACCGCTGTACAAGACAGCAGTGCTGTTCTACCATAAGAACAAGGTGACCCGAGAAATCATGGAAGCATATCACCTTCATAATCTGGCAGAAAAGTGCATCGGCAATCCTTCTTTGACATTAAGTGACAAGGAAATTCAATATCTGTACTTGGACATGACATAGGTTGTTTACCCCTTTTGTCGTTTTTTTCTGTTTTTATTGTTTACGTTCACTATATATTACCACTTTTCGTTCTTCAATAAACTCAGTTGCTAGTCAGCGCTTGTCTTGCCTTTGTCCCGCCTTTGTCGCGCTGTTCACCCACCATGAATACTTACCAACTCGCCCAAATTTCAGCTTTACCCTAACATCTGTGCACTAACCATGGCGCTGTTGTGAGGGTCTGTCGATAGCAAGCGTACGTATAGGTTGACTGGTGCTACTTATCTTTATCGAAAAATAAAATGTATGAATAAAAACTCGGCAGCGACACTTAAGACTGCAAATGTGTGAGAATGCGGAAGCATTAAGGTGCTGAGTGATGTACGTTGCACAATGCATAAGTAATGAGTCATGACTATGCATACTATGTGCGAACTCTCTACACCCTACATTATGTAACTTGTAATACGCTGCAGAACGTCTGAGCCATGACTATGCATAGTTCGTAAAAATCCTGTACACCTTACATTATTTAAAAAACTTTGCGCAGAATAACGGGAGGGAGAAACACGCACGCACGCACACACGCACGCACGCACGCACGCACACACACACACACACACACACACACACACACACACACACACACACACACACACACACACACACACACACACACACACACACACACACACACACACACACACACACACACACACACACACACACACACACACACTCACACACACATTTGCGCTCGTGTGTGTGTGCGTGTTTCTCCCTCCCGTCCTGTGTTATTCTGCGCAGTTTTTTAAGTATGTCGCTACACCAACTGGCCCAACGTTCTACCCTATTAACCTTACATTACTTACGAAGTGATGAGTCATGCCACGTTGCATGTCTATGAGTCATAGCCATGGCTTTTATAACTCATAGCATGTTTCGTTTCGTCGTCATGACTATACATGTTCGCTTACATGTTTCGTGACATCGTACACCGGCGTTCTGACGTCATCCGAATTTGGTGCCAGAGACGCCGGCTTTTGTGCTAATAGGGCATTATATAATGCTTTTGCACTAATAACACAGAAGCGTCCGACGAAAAGGCCGAACACAAGCCCCGTAGAGAAAAAGCACGCGATACTATACGAAGCAGTGGAAAAAAACATGCCAGAAGACAAAAACTTCGCGCGAGGGGAGCACTCGGCAGGTGTTCTACGGAAACTATAGGCATGCGCCAGACCCAGCAGGTGAGCCAGCTATCACTCGTCGAAAAACAAACTCTGTATAAAGAACGCCCATGGCCAGAGACTGCTGGCATCAAGTGCGAGAATGAAACGAACCGGAGTGGGGACCTGGGCACTATGCTGCGCAGCCATCGCAATTTCGTCCTCGCTTGTGCGCAACCACGGCCACTCAAACGGTGCCCGCTCACTGCGCTTACGCGTGCGTGACGTCACGGTTCGGTGCATTTCTCGCTGGCTGGAAATTCACGCACGGTGGCGCCCCTCCATTCATGTACTCGAGTTCATTCATGGCCGCACGCGTCGGGGTCTCGCACCCTCTCACTTATCAGCAGCAGCAGCAACCAGCAACCCTGTAAGCACACGCCTAAGCTGGTCGTACAATCTGCCAGGTGGCGCACCGAGAGAACCACAGGAAGTACCGCGACCTTTGTTCGAAGGAAAGTCGAGAGGCAGCCGGGAGCGTCAGAGAGCCATGTTGTAGCGCGCTGCCCACATGAGGATACAGCCGGTTTCCTCTTTATTGAGCATGCCAGTATAAGAAACTGGTTCCACTGGTTTCCTGCTCCACGTTTCTGCCCCGTATGTGAGTACCGGTAAGATACAGCTGTTGTACACTTTTCTCTTGAGGGAAATTGGTAAACTGCCACTCATGATCTGAGAGAACCTGCCATATGCGCTTCACCCCATTCTTATCCTTCTAGTTATTTCCCTCTCATGATCCGGATCAGCTGTCACTACCTGCCCTAAGTAGACGTATTCCTTTTAAATTTTCAGGCTCTCACTGCCAATTGTGAACTGCTGTTCCCTTGCTAGACTGTTGAACATTACCTTGGTTTTCTGCATGTTAATTTTAGACCCAGCATTCTGCTCTCCCTGTCTGACTCATTGATCATGATTTCCAGTTCACCCCCTGAGTGACTCAGCAAAGCAATGTCATCAGCGAATCGCAGATTATTTAGGTATTCTCCATTAACTCTTATCCCCGACTGTTCCCAATTCAGGCCTCGGAAGACCTCCTGCAAACAGGCGGTGAATAGCATTGGCGGGATCGTGCCTCCTTGCCTGACGCCATTCCCTATTAGAATTTTATTGCTGACTTTATGGAGGACTATGGTAGCTGTGCAGTTGCTATGTACATCTTGGAATATTTTGACATAGGGCTCTTCTGCACTCTGATTGCGCAATGCCTGTATGACTGCTGAGGTTTCCACTGAGTCCAATGCTTTCTCGTAATCAATGAAGGCTATATAGAGGGGTCATTTATATTCTGCACATTTCTATATCACCTAACTGACAGTGTGGATATGATCTATTGTGGAATATCCTTTACGAAAGCCTACCTACTCATTTGATTGATTAAAGCCTAAGGCTTCCCTGACTCTATTAGCGATTACCTTAGCAAATACTTTGTAGGCAACGGATAATAAGCTGATCGGTCTGTAATTTTTCATGTCCTTGGCGTCTCCCTTCTTATGAATTAAGATAATGTTTGCATTCTTCCAAGCTTCTGGTACGGTCGAGGTCATAAGGCATTGCGTATACAGGGTGGCTAGTTTTTCTAGCACGATGTCCCCTCCATCCTTCAACAGATCTGCTGTTACCTGATCCTCCCAAGCTGCTTTCCCCCTTTCCATTACCCCTAAGACTTTATTTACTTCCTCTTTAGTTACTGGCGGGATGACGCATTGCTGTGCACTACTGTCTTTCTCATTAACGCTCTGATTACATTGGCTACTGTAGATGTTTGTGTACAACTCTTCGGCTACGTTAATTATCTTATCCATATTGCTAATTACATTGCCCTGCTTGCCTCTTAACGCATACATCTAATTTTTACCTATGCCTAGTTTCCTCTTCACCGCTTTTAGGCTACCTACGTTCTTTAGAGCATGCTCGATTCTCTCCATATTAAACTTCCTTATGTCGGCTACCTTGCGCTTATTTATTAACTTCGATAGCTCTATTAGCTCTATTCTGTCGGTAGGGTTAGACGCCCTCATGCTTTGGCGCCTCTTAATCAGATCTTTCGTCACCTGAGATAGCTTTCCTGTATCCTGTCGAACTGTCCTACCGCCTACTTCTACTGCGCGCTCCTTAATGATGGCTGTCAGATTATCGTTCATTGTATGACCATCAAGATCGTGGTCGTCAGCCTGCTTCTTGCCCACCTTCGCATTGAAGTCGGCCATCAGTTCAATGT
Organism: Amblyomma americanum; assembly: GCF_052857255.1. Classification (NCBI taxonomy): domain Eukaryota; kingdom Metazoa; phylum Arthropoda; class Arachnida; order Ixodida; family Ixodidae; genus Amblyomma; species Amblyomma americanum. The sequence goes on along the minus strand of NC_135505.1, from coordinate 152,603,538 downwards.
ACTGTGATTTTACTTTATTCATTGCCGATTCTACGTCCTCATAGAAACTTTCAACGGTCTGGTCATCATGGCTGGATGTAGGCGCGTAGGCCTGCACCACTTTCAGCTTGTACCTCCTATTCAGCCTAATTACAAAAGCTGCTACCCTTTTGTTAATACTATAGAGCTCCTCTACGTTGCCAGCTATATCCTGATTGCCATGGACTGCTGGCATAGTCCCTCATGATTGGAATACCAGTCGTCTGGTTCCACTTCTTAAACCGGGGAAATCAACGTAACGCATCAGGTCATTTTGGACGCAATGGAACCTGCTGAGTTCGGAGGCCGCACGCTATTTATCAGAGAGGTCGTTTTTTGTCCTGATTGCGGACGGACCAACGTCCTTACACCGAAATTCGCGCGGAATCCCTCAGCGTGGAGTGCTGAGCCCAGTTCTCTTCAACCTTGCTCTCATCGGCCTGGTCGACGTATTGCCACAATCTGCTCAGATCACTATATATGCAGATGATATCTGTATTTGGGCATCAGGGGTGACCCGTCCTCAAGTTCGTTCAAGACTTCAAAAGGCGGCATCGATATTGACATCTTATCTTCGCTTGCAGGGCATGAACATTTCGACCGAAAAGTGTTCACTTGTGGCGTTCACACGCAAAATAATGTCACGTTACACCATTCGCATCAATGGCGAAGCCATTCCCTATGAGAGAAGCCACAGCTTCCTTGGTGATGTCATCGACAGGACCTCTCGTGGAGTCCACATATCTACAACATCAGAAAGAGACTAATTGCGATTGTCCACGTCCTCTCCTTCCTCGGGGGAAAGTCCTGGGGCGCATCAGTGGGCTCGATGCTACAACTGTACCGTTCCCTATTTCTGTGCTACATGCGGTACATTCTTCCGATATGCAGTTCCATTAGAAAGACAAATATCAAGACTCTTCAAAGTGTGCAAGCGCAAGCTCTCCGTGTCTGCCTTGGACTGCCTCAATGTTCATCAACAGCAGCAACTGTTCTTGTTTCCCGGGAACATACTGTTACTACATACATTGCTGTTGACACCATGAGAACACCTATTCGGCACCTCACACGAGTTCAATGTCATCACCTCGCAACACCCCCAATAATTAGGCCGCGTACTGCATTTGCCAAAGTCATTGAAGCCCATCGTGCACATCTTCCACCGGAGATCACCCCTGCATCAAGACCGTGCTCACCCTTATGGAGTCTTCATGAACCTCGGGTTCACATTTATATTCCTGGCATTACGAAGAAAGCTGGTGTATCACCGCCCGCTCTCAAACAACTGACATTGAATCACCTGCATTCTTACCACAGTCACCGCATACATGTTTACACAGATGGATCAGTTCACTCGACCAGTTCTGCGGGGTCGGTGGTGATACCGGCCAGATCCATTTTCATGATAGTGAAGACGACCTATCCAACATCTTCAACTGGTGCGGAACTCGCAGCCTTGTGGGCTGTGGTAGAGTTCATCAATCAAGAACCTCCACATGACTGGACGGTTTTCACCGACTCTAAAGCAGCCCTTCAAGCCCTGCAAGCTGCACTACGCCGCGGGTCGCAGGAATAACTTGTTGCTGAGATCCGTCTACTGTACCGCGGCACTGTATCTAAAGGTCATGACATCATTTTTCAATGGCTGCCAGGCCACTGTGGTATTAACGGTAATCACCAGGCCGATGCGGCTGCGCGTTCTGCTCACAACGACGGACTTCCAGTGAGGATCCCAATATCAAGACCTGACGCTGCGTATGGGCTTCGCCCTTTGGCGCTGGAGCTCACACTTTCAGCGTGGAACACGGGAGAGTTTTGCAACCTCCGCCTCAAGGCACTGGACCCTGGACTGCGCCTTCGTCTTCCACGTCACTTAGCACGTCGCGAAGCAACATTGTTATGCCGTTTATGGATCGATGTTGCTTTTACCAACCACTATGCTTTCCGGATGGGAATGGCCGACAGCCCTGCCTGTGAAAGCTGTGGTTGTGAGGAGACCATCGCTCATCTTCTCTGTGAGTACCCTGCATTTGCGAGTGCAAGACATACACTGTGTTGTGCCCTTGACCGCCTCGATCCTCGCCTATTAACAGAGCAAAAAATCCTCGGTCCGTGGCCACAGCAGTCGACTGCCTTCAAGGCATACAAGGCACTCTTTGCCTACTTGAGAGCGACTGGATTGAGTGAAAAATTGTGACAGCGTTGTCCGCATGTGTGTGTGTTATGCCTTTTTCCCCTTCTCTCTTCATCCTTTTAGTCCCCTAATTCCTCTTCCCCAGTGCAGGGTAGCTAACCAGAACACCTTTCTGGTTAACATCCCTGCCTTTCCCTCCTCCTCGTTATCTATCTATCTCTATCTATATCCTGATTAATCAGGAATCCCACATCTAGTTCGCGTCTATCCACTAATCCGCGAGAGCTCCATATTTGCCCGTCTTTTAGCACTGAATACTCCTCACTTGTCCTCCTAACTTCGCTAAGCCCTATCACATTCCATTTAATTCCCGCTAGTTCCTCGAACAACACTGCTAGGCTAGCCTCACTAGATAAAGTTCTAGCGTTAAACGTTGCCAGGTTCAGATTCCAATGGACAGGCCGCCATTCCGGACAGGCCGCCATTCGGCCTGTCCGGAACCGGAAATTCTTCGCACCCTCCGCTGCGTCACAGATCTGACCGCCGCCATGGTCAGTTGCTCCGCAGCCGCTGGGGTCTGAGTGCCGAGTTTGTTCATAGAAGTGGTTTGTTTATAGAAGGTTGTGGCCAAGTACTACACCAGGGTGGCCAAGTCCTGTTCTGGTGAGGGAGCGCGTTGTCGGTTCAGGTCACCGAGATCCGGCCGCACCCCAGGCCTCGTTATGCAATTTGATCAACACGCGTTTTTTTTACCCGGTGGAGAATTGCGCGGCACCAGGATTTGAACCCCGGTCCCCTTGCACGCGAGGCGGACGCTGTACCTCTACGCCATCGCTGCCTCCGAATTTCTACATTACCGGTATTTTCAAAAGGTACAGAGAGATTAATGCATGACAGGGTACTATCTTTCTTTAGTAAACATAACCTGCTCCTTGATTTCCAACACGCTTTCCGAAAAAATCTATCCTCAGAAACAGCACTGCTCACTAAAAAGGAAATAATAATTGACATGTTTCAAAATAAAGAGATTGTTGCAGGCATATACATCGATTTTACTAAGGCATTTGTTTTATGAAGCACAGAATTCTACTACATAATGATATGCTTGGGTACCGGGACCGAGGTCTTCACCGCATGACGATGAACTCTGCAGACGACGGAGGGAAGCCTTCAGCAGGGTTAGTAAACTTGAAGGTTTATTTACATATTTACAAGAGAAGCAGGGAGACCAAGAGTCAGAGATGAAGTGCCGTGAAACCAGCCAAATCGCGGCTTAAATACAGTGGATATTCCCTAGGCACCTAACTAGGGAAACCGGTGGCTGATCAAGCGTCCAATGGGCAGACACACTCTTCATAGTCTCTTCCCTAACCCCGTGACCGCTCCGCCCCCACAAACACGTGCACAGGCGATAAGGAATCCTGGCGCCTTGAGGTCCTGGAATGCTGTTTCCGACCGGTTTACCAGGTGCATATGGTCGTTGGCTTAGCAGGCGGTGATCCCCTCCGTGGGAAAGAGGCGTCCTGACGGCCCCGGGCATTCCAGAGGGTAAGATGAATCAGCCGTGTCCGCCCCCGCTTTGTCTGGCCGCGCAAGTGCAAGCGAGCGAGTCAGGGTCTTTCTGCCGGTCCACGTGAGGGCGCAGTTCGGGAGAAAGGCCGCATTCTATACTCCAGACGAAGGGATGAGAGGCCTTTCGTCACAGCTCGCCATCGCCAGGAGCCGTTCCTAATCCTCTTCTCAGGACGAGAGCACATTTGGTCATAGTTCGATGACGCCTGCCGGGCTCGTCTGTTCCCGCTGTCGGGGCCTCCGATCACAAAAATCCGTCCACCGCCAAGAAGACGCCACGAAGTGGTTGCAGCTGGTCGGTGCACCACGAATGGGCGTCAGAGTCCCAGTCGGCCTCGTAGTAGTCAGTACACTTGACCTGCACAGCTGGCAAGGGTCCTCAACGGAGCATTAGCGATCCGATCTGAGCTCAGCCCCTACCTCCGGCTTGGCAGCACGCGGCCAGCCTCAGAACATTGCCAGGTCTTTAATACAGAGCAATATGGCTGCAAATTTTGGATGACTTAACCCTCGCCAACAGCTCACGGCCGGAAGTCTGCCGAACCAAAACTAGTTCCTCTTTGTTTTTCCTTTTTTTCGCAAAAGACATGCGTCTGAAATTTGGTAAGAAACTTTTTTTTTCGGCAATGAGGTATGTACGGAGAAGCAAGAAAAAAAACAAAAACCAAAAATGATACGGTAGCTTTTCTCGAGCATTAGGGCATTTTACGCCAGATTATGTAGGAAAGCTACGACTGAGACCGTCGGCATTCCCGTTTTCCCGCCCTTTTCGGTAGCGGTAGCCCGACTGAGTCACTGGTAGAGGACCGACTACGTCCCCCAGCAAACGACGGAAGGGTTCGCTAATCACGGGCACTAGCTTCATCGGAGCCTTCCTTAAATCCCCTGGCTTTCCGACACGCTGACAGGTCTCGCACGACTTTAAAACCTGCTTGACATCCCTGACGCAGCCAGGCCAATAAAACTCCTGTAGAAGCCTAGCTTTAGTTTTCTTCACTCCAAGGTGGCAAGACCAACCCCCACCATGGCACAATTTAAGTATGCCTGCGCGGTATTTCTGCGGCACCACGAGCCGATCAAACTGGACCCCCTTTGAGTCCTTGTACTCGGCGTCGCATCTGTTCCTGCCGCGAGCCTCTCCGCTCGTCTCAGAAGCATCACCTCCTGTTTTTGCCCCTGCATGACCCGTCGTGGGAGAGCCTTCGTTCTTCCTACGACTTAGTTTAGCTGCATTCTCGCGAGCCTTCGCACGAGTGAGCGCCTGGACGGTTCGATCGCCGAATCTACGACCCTCTTCCTGGAGCATCTGCTCCGACCGATTTGAAAAGAGGTACGGAAATTTTTCCGGCAGATTCCGCGATACCGCTGCCTCTGTTTCCAGAACGCCAAACGGGCCCTCTATTCTAACTCGTGCGATCGGCAAGCATGCGCTATTCTCTTCGGCCACCTGCCTAATCCCAGCACATTCTTCAGTAAAATCAGCTGCGTTCACGTACGTGGGGTGGATTACGTCCATGGTGGCCGCGGAGTCCCTCAGAACCCGGCATGGTTTTCCATTAACCTGCATGTCTTTCAGGTATGGCTCTAGCAGGCGCATGTTCTCATCGCCCGCCTCCACCAAGGAGAGAACGATTTCCTGCTTCCTGCAAGCGTGGGCGAAGTGACCGGGCTCGTGACAACGGAAACACACTGGTTTCTTTCTGGCTTCAAAAGCCTTATCCCTCTCTTTTTCGGTCGCCCCCTTTGTGGGGTTGCTTGATTCTGCTTTGTGGCCCTCGTTCCGCTCCCAGTTGCGGCTTGCTACCCCTCCTGTCCGGATCCGTGGAAATTTTTTTTCTACTTTGGGGCTTACGGGGGCACGCGCACCCTCTGCTACGAGCTTGGCATGTAACTCTTCGGCCAGCTCTGCTGCACTTTCTAGGGTTTTATTTCCCGGCCTGTCCTGCACCCACACGCGCATTTCTTCCCTCAAAGAGCCAAAAAACTGCTCCAGGCAGATCACCTCTATTACTTTATCGTGAGTTCCGTAAGCCTGTTCTCCCTTTAGCCATTCCTTCAGGTCTGCCTTAAGGTTATACGCAAAATCCGGAAATGACTGGTTAGGCTGTTTTCTGGCTTCCCTGAAGCGGTGCCGAAAGGCCTCTGCGGACAGGCGATACTTTTTTAGGAGTGCTGCCTTTACTTTAGTATAGTCTGCCGCCTCTTCTTTTGCCAGACGAGCGAGTACTTGGGCCGCCTCACATGGAAGAATGGTCAGAAGTTTCTGCGGCCAAGACTCGGTCGGGAACTCGCAACTTTCACATGTCCGTTCAAAGTTCACGAGAAAGAGCCCTATGTCCTCTCCAAGTTTGTATGATTGCAAGAGGTCCTTTATTTTTATTTTTGATGCTGCCTGGCTTGCCACTGTGTTCGGCACCTCGAGCCTAGTGAGTTCTGCCTGTGCAGCCTGAGCTATCTGTAGATCGAGCCGTTTTTTCTCGATCTCTCTTTCATGCTCTTCGCGCTTCCTTTCGTGCTCCCTTTCCTGCTCTTCGCGCTTTCTTTCGTGCTCCCTTTCCTGCTCTTCGCGCTTCCTTTCGTGCTCCCTTTCCTGCTCTTCGCGCTTTCTTTCGTGCTCTTCGCGCTTCCTTTTTTCTTCATCCTCTCACTTCTTTTGTTCCCTTTCCTTCTCCAACTCCTCCTTAATTAGCTCCCAACATTCTACTATCTCCTCCTCGTCCGCACCGAAATCCTCAATTGCCCTAATCAATTCAGGTTTTCTACGGATCTACCCACAATCAATGCCCAATTCCCCGCATACGAGAACTAGGTCTGGTTTGCGCAGCTTCTTCCATTCCATGACTATTTAAGCAACGGCAAGTCTCTACTCACGTGGTCAGAGGAGCCCCGGCTGCCTCTTATACCAACCTTCGATTAACTAGGCTAACAATCTTCCAAAGTCGTAAAACCTGGCAATGCTCCAAGAGAAAGACCGCGCACTTACCATACCAGAGTCAGTACCAGACGCAGACCATCCCACCGCTGCCAACCTGTTGATATGCTTGGGTATCGGGACCGAGGTCTTCACCGCATGACGATGAACTCTGCAGACGACGGAGGGAAGCCTTCAGGAGGGTTGGTAAACTTGAAGGTTTATTTACATATTTACAAGAGAAGGAGGGAGACCAAAAGTCAGAGATGAAGTGCCGTGAAACCAGCCAAATCGCGGCTTAAATACAGTGGATATTCCCTAGGCACTTAGCTAGGGAAACCGGTGGCTGATCAAGCGTCCAATGGACAGACACACTCTTCATAGTCTCTTCCCTAACCCCGTGACCGCTCCGCCCCCACAAACACGTGCACAGGCGATAAGGAATCCTGGCGCCTTGAGGTCCTGGAATGCTGTTTCCGACCGGTTGACCAGGTGCATAAGGTCGTTGGCTTAGCAGGCGGTGATCCCCTCCGTGGGAAAGAGGCGTCCTGGAATGTGGTTTCCGACGGGTTGACCATGTGCATAAAATAAGTTCGTTGGCTTAGCAGGCGGTGATCCCCTCCGTGGGAAAGAGGCGTCCTGACGGTCCCGGGCATTCCAGAGGGTAAGATGAATCAGCCGTGTCCGCCCCCGCTTTGTCTGGCCGCGCAAGTGCTAGCGAGCGAGGCGGGTCCGGCGCCTTTGTTCGGGTCTTTCTGCCGGTCCACGTGAGGGCGCAGTTCGGGAGAAAGGCCGCATTCCATACTCCGGACGAAGAGATGAGAGGCCTTTCGTCACAGCTCGCCGTCGCCAGGAGCCGTTCCTAATCCTCTTCTCAGGACGACAGCACCTTTGGTCAAACATAGTTCGATGGCGCCTGCCGGGCTCGTCTGTTCCCGCTGTCGGGGCCTCCGATCACAACAATAAACTGGTAAACTATGGTGTGCGCGGAAAAGCTCTAGGCCTTAGGAAATCTAACATCTCGCACAGGATACGATATGAAGATTTTAAAAGTGCATTTTCTTCAATACAAAATATAAGTGCAGGAGTACCCCCAAGGGAGCGTTTTGAGGCCGATGTTAGTTTTTATTTACGTAAATGATATTGTGCATTGTGTAACTGATGGTAAATTTGAATCCTGCGCTGATGACACTTCAGTGTTTATATACGGGAAATCAGAATGTGCCATTGAAGCAAAAGCAACCAGAACACTTGGTGCATTGAATACTTGGCCAAGCACGGCCTCACTGCTAATCACTGCATCGATTGGAATAACGCCTTAGCAATACCGAATGAGAAGTACATGTCATCATGTCTTATTCTCGAATCACTGCTCATTCGAACCCTGACGCATGTTTTACATCGGAC